>NC_051446.1:17343598-17547585 GCF_001649575.2 Kryptolebias marmoratus | reverse complement strand
GGGAGAGCCCAGACACCCTGCGGAGGAAACTCATTTCAGCCGCTTGTATTCGCGATCTCGTTCTTTCGGTCACTACCCAAAGCTCGTGACCATAGATGAGGGTAGGAACGTAGATCGACCGGTAAATCGAGAGCTTCGCTTTTTGCTTCATCCATTTTAATTAATATCAATAAAGCTGCCACAAAAAGCGGTGGAGGCATTTTCATTGATACTGTCACCAGACAGCGGACAAAGTCATGAGACGGTTTCCAATTCGACAAGAAATCTTTTGACATTTAGGCCTTGTGAAATCTTGTGGCATGAGCTCTTGTTATACCCCCCAGTCAAAATGGCTTTAGAACAGCCCAAACACACTCAGGGTGTATTATGCAATGTTAATAACACTGTTTGTGGCATAGCTGCAATCCCTCGTCAGGTTAAAGATGTTCTCTTGCTGATGCGCTCTCCCTTACTCAGCCAGAGTGTCTTTAATTACATTTTACATTTTAAACTGCAGATTAGAATGGAGGGGGAGCACTTTGTGGCCCTCATAGCACTCCTGCTCGACTCAAGAATTAATCCAACACGAGATTACATTAATAGCTTCCTAAAAAATCCCCCCCAACTTTAATTCTTTCAATTTATTCTTATCAGAATTAACACCATTATCTTACAACAGGGCCACAGTCGGAGCTCTGGCACTGCAGTCCTGACTGCCCCCGAGAAGCCCTCTGCGAAACACTAAGTCTTGAGATAATTCTGTTATTCCCATTACAGTCCATCCTGAGCTGCCCTCTCTCGCTGTCTGATTGTCATTAAAGCAGCTGCATGTGACTTAGAGCTGGTTCAGGGCTCTCGTTCCTGATAAGCCTCCCCCCCCCCCCTTTTTTTCCCTTACACCACCGACTCCCAGAGGGAGCTGTTACTGCTGCTCAATAGTTGTGGAGGAAAATAGTATAATTTTGGCCACCCTCTCAAATACCCCGCGGGTGGAGAACACTTCACTTTTTGAGACAATTGCCACAGCAAAGTTTCCCGCAGGATGATATCTATGTCAGGGAATGAAATAAATAGCTTGTGGCGGAAAATGGCAGACCTGCATGCCGTAACCCATTTCACTTGTTCCCTGTTATCTCGCTTTTGCCTCTTCTTTTTTTTTTCTTTTTTGTATGCCACTTGTGAAAGCATTCGATAAACAACGCAGTGTGGATTTATTTGAAGGCGAAAAAAAGGGAAAATGCATGAGCCGGAAAGAGTAGCAGAAAAATCCATCAACATGTTGACTATCACAGACATAATAAGGAGTAGACAAACCTATGCATTCAGAACAGCCATAATCCTTCCTGGATTACTATCAAATCACACGTCCTGAACTCAGCATAATGGGATATTTGTCCATTCTTCAGCAAGGACGGTCACTGGGTCAGCGGCAAAACCAGCCACGAGATGTAGTTTACGGTAAAAATTGAGCGTATGTCAGCTCTCTTGGCTGAGATAACAATGCTGATGGAGTCTGACTTTATTTGTTATCAAAATGTTAATCAGTTTGTTCAGAGTTATGCACTGACATGCACATGGATGCAGTTGGCTATGTTATTCAACTTCAAGCTCCACTTGTTTGCCCTTCTTCCTAAACACACACATCCTTACAGAAACTTTGACCTCAGACTTTTGGTTGATGGATCACTTTTGCAAATTAAGAGGTCAATCATCCATATCAATCAACTCTCTGATGGAGGATGAACCAGATCCTTCAGCTAGTATCTCACTGGGCTGCGATTGCTGGCGACTAGTTAGAAACCCATTTGTGCAGGAGTCTCCAGAATGTTTTGTGACATTCCTGATCAGAGGAATCATGGTGTCAGGGGCAATGATCGGACACTCTGCCTTGTCTGAGTTTAACTAAAGATAGTAACTGTTTAACCAGTTAGTAATTTCTGACAAACATAGTAATTCAGAGTCTTTGAAAGAGCAGCACAGCTGGATGTTGTCAGCATAACAGTGGTAGTCACAGAGTTGAAAACCTTCCTATTTTCTCACAACAGTGAGTCAAGTTGGACTCATTAACTTTTCTTCAACAGTCTCTGGTTGTTAAGTGGGGTTCTGTGTAAAGGGTATGAAGAATATTATCCTACATGTTTTAGATAGCTATCTGAAAGACCTTCAATTTGAAGAAATATAGTTAGATTTTGACTAGATTGATGAGCTAATGGCTAGTCTGAGCAGCGTCAAAGTCAAACAATTACACGTGTTTCAAAACAACAACAGTTCATGTGAATGCTATTTTATAAAAGGTGAAGGTTTGTACAATAGCATCTGCATGATTGGCAATTGAGTTTGTGAGTTTGAAGTTGTTTTAAAGGCACACATTGCAATGTCACGAAGACCGGCCCAAAAAACACCTAAAGCAAGAAACAAAATCTTTCCTCATAATGATGGTTAATGCCTTTTTAAATTAAAAGTTTGCAAACAAAATTTGTAAACGAATTCTAAGTACCATGTGCGTTTGTTTACCTACAGAGACAACCAAAGTAACTCAGGTGTTTTATTTACACTGAGTGCGTACCCACATTTCAGAATTGCATATTAAAATATCTGGAAAACTACTGGTATTAATTATTTCAAACGGCACTATCTTGACATAGTTCAGGATAACTTTTTTTTCTATCTATAATAGGTATTGTTTATAAGCTTTCCACAGAACCCAACATCAAAAGATCTGAGCTATACCTGTAATGATTCATACTTTCATGCTTTGGAACTTCGCTACTCATTAAATCTTTTCAAAGAGGAAGCGTGTAATTTACTGATTAGATTAAAATAGAAAAGAAAAGAAAAAAAACTTATAGTGCTTGTTACCTTTAATTTTGCCAAAAGAAAAAAAAAACTCTTAAATAAAATAATGAAAAGGGATAATAAGTGAAAAAAGTATTATCCGCTCCTTGGAGAAAGCTTCATCTTGTAATCAGCAGGACTCCGTCTTTAAAACCCGTGACTTGTTAAAATTGACTTTTGCGTGTGAGAATAAAAGTCCTAAAGCCAATCCAAGCTAAAAGATTCTGAAGTCATATTTCTGCAGATTTTGAAACACCATGGCCCCTACCTTCGCCCATCACCATGAAGTATTCATGCTCTATCCTCACTCCTAGACCTGACTCAGTCACTTTGTAGAATAAAGCTCGACTAGTCATTTCTGTTTGAATCATCACTTATTTAGTCAGGAAGACTCAACTACAATATAAGGTCTTTTCTTCCAGGGAGTCTGAGCCTGCCAGCAGCTCTTTAGGTGCCAGTTGTTGTGAATAGGGTGTCTTTTCCTACCGGACTATGAAAACTACATAACAATACTCATTTTTACAGTCATTTATATGAATATGACACATTTATAAGAAGTTTTCTAACATTCTTAATGTAAATCTTCATATAAAACCCTAAATATAGGACAGCTTTTTACTTTCATGATAAGATTATAACAAAAAAAGTAACTAAACAAGAATCAGTGTGATGTCAAGTTTCACACAAATTAGATTTTTTAAAAATATAAAATGACATAATATTCTTTTTTTTAAATATCTGCAATAAATAGTATCACTTTTCTCAATAGTTCTGAGGGGAAATGATACTACTATTAATTCAAAAAAGCTTTTTTAAGATTTTTCTTTGCAGATTTTCTTTTTTAAACAGGATCAAAAAAGTTACATCTGATACATAAATATAAAAAAGAAACATAAAGAAAGGAACCTATGATTTATAAACATCTATGCCATAAGCTTACAATATTGTAAGCTGTGTCGTGAATAACACTCTGCTACTATCACATCAAATTTTAGCCCAGTAGTTGTAAAATTCACCATTTTACAAATTATATCTATAAATCGGACTGAAATAGAGGCTTTTTTTTTTTTTTTTTGCTGGCTTTTGTAATCTGTTAGCGCTCAGACTCTGTGTTGGGATCGGTCTCGGCTACTTTCAAGCCAAATTTTAGGTAAGGTTACAGACTAATCTTNCATAAAGAAAGGAACCTATGATTTATAAACATCTATGCCATAAGCTTACAATATTGTAAGCTGTGTCGTGAATAACACTCTGCTACTATCACATCGCATATGTGTCAGGTATCAGTCTCAGCTACTACCACACCAAAGGTCTATATCTGTATCTGTAAAATATTTTTTTTTTTTTTTTTTTTTAAGTTAGCTGGCTTTTGTAATCTGTTAGCGCTCAGACTCTGTGTTGGGATCGGTCTCGGCTACTTTCAAGCCAAATTTTAGGTAAGGTTACAGACTAATCTTTGCTTTTCATCAACATGTGCCACAAGTCTAAGTCTAATCCACCTTTATTAGCACCTGCATTGGTTAAAAAAATAAAGGATTTTACAAGATTTTCAGAAGTTTTTACATTATTTAAAGCAAATCCATGATGTAAAGCAGATATTTTAGGTGCGCTGGGATAGAATGATTCATGGATAAAGGCAACGTTGATGACCAGGTGTCTATTTTAGTAAGGCTCTGTGGGTTTAGTTACCTCACAGTGGTCTCAGACTTGGAGCACTGCCCCACCAATTAGAATGTCAAAGTCATGTCAAGGTGCTATAGCGTTGGGCAAGTTTTAGTATTATTATAACGCAGCACACCCTGAGGGAAAATATCTTTGTTAAAAACACCTAGGTTCACGAGGTGACATTATTTGGGGGACAGAAAAGAAAAATATAGCAGCGCATCCCTTTATCACAGAGGTGAAATAAAAGACAACGACTTGAAATGGACTTGGATTTTGTTCTTTTCTCTGCACCTGCTTTGATAGAGCGAGCCTTTTGTTTCTAGCTCACTGATCTCATCCTCCAACAAAGTGCCTCAAATGCACACATACACACACAGATCATACACACAGATCACTGGCGTGCCTCTCTACAGCATCATGGACATTTACCCAACATCCTGCATTTACAAGCAACCAGTATTGGGGATAATCACACACACCCCTCACACACACAGTGGTACCGAAGCATTTGTATAGTGTTGTCTTTTTATGTGCAATCTATTAGTCTTTTATTTTTCTTGTGGCACCTTGGTCCTGAAGGAACATTGTTTCGTTTCATTGTGTAATGTACACACTGGCCAAGACGACAATAAAATCCACTTGAACTTGAACTTTAACACAAAAAAAGAACAAAACATTGTGTTCCGAGGCTCAGTTCTGCAGCATACATCGAAATGGTTCTGAGCCTCTCAGGGAACACGCCGCTGATCGTTGAATTGTCTCACTTTGTCCGTGGAAGTTGACAGAAAAAAAACAAAACAAAACGAGGAACTTGCGGGACTGCGCCGCCCACAGCCGGCGTTCTCTCCCCTGGATGGTTTTCAAGCTGTGGGAGTGGGAGGTGAGAAGCAGTGGTCTGGGGGTCGCCGTATCAAATCTGTGGAAAAATGGCTTCCTCGTCTTAATCTTTCCTTCCTCTGTTCAGCTTGAGACCCCCTCCTGGGTGCTTATAGCCAGCGATCTTTCACATCCCTCCTTAAGCTTCCCTCACACTGTTCCAAAATAGCTTGTGTTTCTGCGTTGCTGCATTATGATTGTCTTTTTTTTTCTCGGTTTCGCTTTCCTTCTCCCGGCTTCCTGCCTGCGTTTGGCATCTGAGGCATTTTGTGGCTTCATACGAGGATTCACTACATCCTGATACATTCCTGTCAATACAATCCCACAAGTTTGGTTTTGGAAGCTTGTTATTGAGCTAAACCTTTGTGGCAGAAATCCATTGAACTCGCCTCTGATATGTCAATAAAATAGGGTCATTATTGCCCACCAACAAAGATGATAAGGTGTGTTCATTTGTGTGTACTGTCAGCAAAATATCTGATGAATCACTGAATGAATTTTGTTGAAACTTTCAGAAAATAATCATTGGGATGAAATCTACAATTGAATAAAGTTTGGCGTTAACTTGAATCAAGATGGCTCCCACAGCAACACAATCTTAGCAAGTACAAAAATAATTATGACTCAGTCAATTTTATAGATATTGAGCTAAAATTCGGTGTGGTTGTAGATCATGCAAGATTGTGCAATATTGCATGAGATGGTGCATAATGTTATTTTCAAGGGTTGACTAAAATCGCAATAACTTTACAATGTAATTTCTCATCAACAGATGATCCAAGTTTAAAACTGTGGCATTAAAAGCTGTGGATGATGTGCATTTCTTCAAGAAATGCTGTCAACCGCTAAGAGCCCTGATTTCAAATGACACACAGAAACAGTTTTATGATTTTCCCATCTGCAGTTCTGTGGGTGTGGCTGCTGTAGCCTGAGGGCTGTTATTTTCAGTGGGTGACACAAGACACTGTTAAATTATTAAGGAGACTCAGCACAGGCTAAAGCACAGAAATGACACAAGGCTGAGTGTGGATGAGGAAATTTGTACAGCAAATACCTCTGTGTACAGGACAAAAAAAAATGCCTTGTTGATTATCAAACAGCCAGAAACGCCTGGAAGGGGGGTAAAAAAAAAATAATCACGCTGTCTTATTTGTTATCAGTAAACTATCCTAACTCATAAATATTTAAATGCGAGTCCTGCAAATTGTAGAGGATCTGAAAGATTTATTCATTTTGGCTGGAAATCTCCTATGGAGAATCTATGTGCACTGTAACACAGATATATGGCGTGATGGAAATGCTGAACCAATTTAAAGACAAAACAAACAACAAAAAAAAATCATATTTCTTATGAAAAAAAAGAATGGCTGGGGAAGTAATAAATAAAGAGAGAGGGGGAATTTAGGAAAGTGCTAATGCATTACGGCGAGTGATTGCACTCCTTTGATGAGATCTTCGCCTGCGTGCATTAGAGTGTAATTACCTTTCCATGGAGACGTGGGTTACATCATCCACATGAATTTGGAGGTCAGTTCTCTCCTCTGCATTGAAGTGATGCTTTGTTAATCATGCTAAGCTGCTTTTTCTTTGATTCTCAATCCATGCAAAACAGAGTTTTTTGTTTTTTTATCAAATACTGAGCATTCCTTGAAGGAATGCTTATTGCCTGCCACCTTACGTTTAGTTACTTTCAGCCATATTTTACCTCAATAACTATAAAATTGACTTAGTTATTGCCATTTTTATGTTGGCTAATATTGATTAGCTGTGAGGGCCATCTTATACTAGGGCAGCTCCAAAAGTTAATCAGCTGTAGATATTCATCCAAGGATTACTTTCATCAACACAGGTTTCATTAAATTCTGCTCTGTGGTTCATGACATATTTTGCTTACAATGTGTAATAGTCAGAGAATGTGTTAGGGATAATGCTCTGCCACTATCTCACCAAATTGTAGCTCAATATCTGCAAAATTGGTTCAGGTATAGTGATTTTTGATTCCTCAGGTCATTTTAAACTGAATTGACTTCAAAAGTTAATCAGCTATAACTGTACATCCAATAATAATTACCTGAAAGTTTCATTTAAATCTGCCCAATGGTTCATGAAATATTTTACTAACAGACAGACAAAGTTGACTCCAGTTAGTTAAAGGTAAAGTCTTCATAAACCATTTTGTTCAGTCTGTTAGCGCTCAGAGAATGTTATGGGAACAACTCTCAGCTACAAACACACTAAATTTGAGCTCAGTATATATAAAATTGGTTGAGTTATAGCTATTTTTGTGTTTGCTTGAACACATACATAAAGTCAAATTTTTGTTTTTTGTTTTTTTTGGTTGTTGCTGCGCTTGCAGGACCGTCGCCACCGCCACCAATTATAAACTTCAATCTGTTGTTTGTCACATGAATCTGTCACCGCGAACTTGACAAGCACATTTTTCCTGTATAATGCATGGCGCATTTATTTTAAACTATTATTCCCCTCCGCCTCTCATCCCATGTCAGATAAGAGTCTGAACAAAAAGGCTTCAAGCCAGCAGAGAGATTATTAGGACATACATCATACATCATCCTGACAAGCACTCTGAACTCTCTATTGTATGTAAGTACTGTTTATATAAAGATGAGATGGTGATAATGATGATTAAGAAGCGAGTGGAAACAGAATCAATATTAGCTAAAAGACATACTTTTTGGAGATGAAGGCTGTATTGAATCCTGGGAGTGGATTTGGACATGAGGCCGGAGGCGTTGACGCTGCAGTCTCTCAAGCTTCGGCTATCAGAAAAATGAGCCTGGAGTTTCTCTCGATGTCTTCTGTGGAAGACAACAAATGCACGTTGGAAGAGAGAAAGTGATCGCAGGTTTGTGATTGAAAAGAAGCAGTGCACTCGGCAATCAACCAATCAATGTAAAAAAAAAAAAAGTTAATTTCTTCTATAATAAAAACACACTAATCACGTTTCTCAATGTTATCACTTGATTGTATTTTTAGCAGTAAAGTTATTACATTTATTGACTTATGTGAATGCTGATTCAGTTTTGTATTGTTGTTGTTTCTGTTGTTATTTTTCCTCCTGTTCAAATGTAATGTCTGCATACTTTATGCTACAAAATATTTAACTTTAAAACCAAATAATTTCCACAAAATACATTTATATCTCTTTAATTCCTCCAAAAACAACGGTCTCTGTAATCTAGGTCAGCATTCTTGCTTTATTTTTGCCTTCCTGTGATACTTTTAATTTTTAGATACAGTTCTGCTACATTAAGCCTTTACCTAGCCTTTTGATACATTTAGCTTTTTTTGCTTTTAGTTTTTATCTAGTGTTTTGCAACTTTTCACTTTTACCTACCCTTTTTTTAACTTTAGCTAATATTTTGCCACATTTAGCTAGGCATTTGGTACTTTTCGCTTTGGATTTTAGCTAGCTTTTTGTGCCTTTTAATGTTGGCTAGTTTTTTGTTACTTTTAGCTTCAAACTAGCATTTTGCCACATTTTGCTTTTAGGTATTCTAGTATTCTGCTTCTTTTATCTTTAAGCTAGTGTTCTGCTTCTTTCTTTAAGAAAACACACAGAGTAAATAAAGCCAGACCCCCCAAAAAACAACATTTAAAACAGCATGTTGGCTTTAGTGTTGAATTTTTACCCTTACTTGAACCACTCTGTATGTCATTTAATGCTGCGAGACGACAAGCGAAAAGGGTACCAAATGGCAGACAAAATGTGCCTGAAGTGACGTGCTATTTTTACACAACACCATGAGCTCATGTTACTGTGACACTTAGTAATTAAATCCTTTTGACAGCTCAAGACTTTTGAAATGACAACATTTGCCAAATGGTGTATATCTCCAAGTGTTGTCAAAGGTTAAAGAAAGTGAAAGTGAAACACGGGCAAGTGTGTAACTCACAAACAGACATTTTCTTTCCAAAAAAAGAAATAAAAATAAAAGGGACTTGTAAAATATGAAGAGAGAAGATGTTTTGCATAAGTGAGAATTAAAGCAAGGCAGTAGACCAGTAAACATCCATTACATTTTTAGTGATTAAAATTTAAGAAAAGAAAAAGTTTGTTAGAATTATTACTGAGTAAACCAGAGTTTGGAGTATTGCTTTATGGCAGGAAATTTATTGAATTAGTTTGTTTGAAACCATAATAATGCAAACTTTCATGCAATCCAACAAAAATGATAGTGAAGTCTTAGTTGCAATGTTAGGCAGGTGTACATTGTTCCATGCTTATCATTATTCCGCACTAAGATTTGTCACCACAGATAGCTGTCATTGTCATAATGCTTGTCTTTATGAGAAGTGCATTTTGCTTAGATTGGATGGTCCTCCCTTTTTGTAAAGCACACTAGACACTGGGGTTTTAGTCATTTATTTAATGGGGTTCTTTATCAAACATGTTCAAATGATCGGATGAGATGACAGCCACCATCTGTTTCCCCTGGAAATACAGTTGGAGTTGCTGTGAACTTCCAGCAACATGCAGAGCAATCTAAAACCTGACTCATTGTTTTTTTTTCTTGATGGCTTAATTCAGAGGGATAGTTCAAATCACTGGAGTTGCCAACCAAAGAACAGTCTTATGCTAATGAGGCGAGAATCCCTGCCTGCCATCTTGGCAGGTGCTATGTGGTGTCCTTAGTTACTGCCAGCATGGCAGCAGACCATAAATATTTGAGAAAAAAAAAAAACTTAGCCAAGATGTTCAATGATTTGCCATTAGCCATTATAGTCATCGGAATCTGCACTTCAAAAAAACGTGGTATTACATTCATTTTTATTCTTTGGAAATACTAGTCTAATTCACTATTAATATACTGGGGTCATTGCTCTCTCTAGACTAGACATATAATTACTGTAAAGCATGGTAAACGGTAGGCTAATTACTGAAAGTATATCATCATTATAAGTATCATATTTTCCTAAATTAGTACGAGAAATATATGCTAAATATTAGTGAATTAGTGTTTAGGCTAGACAAAGGTCAGTTGTCCATGTCTAAATATTGAAATGCATGTTATATAAAAGTAAATATTTAAAGAATTACAAGAAAAAAGACTACATTAAAAGAGTTTAAGTTATTAGTCTAAGTGCAATTGACTATAACCACTGGTAGCAGAACTCTGGTTAGACTAAGTAGACTTGTAAAGTACTTAATTACTTAAAGCGTATGTATGTACTGGTCTGGCTGGAATGATTTTAGCACTTGGTAATTTTATCACAGTAGTGGTAGTGTGCCAGATCGGCTGTTTGCCATCACTAACTCTTGACCAGGTTTGGTGGGAGGCTTACGTATTATGTATGTTTATTCAAGTAAAATAAGTCAATTTTTATGTGCTTTTGGACTGATGATGGAGCATGCAGCAGAAACACGGGGTGTTAACCTTGTGAGGTTTTGACATATAAGCAGCACACAATCATAGGCATAGCACCTAGCAAAATGGCAGCCACAAATTTGGCCTAGCACTATCAGTGGCTATTTTAATGTATTTGTATTTTAGAGGCTCTCTGAGCTACCTCAACTGAAGTTTAATCCTTACCTGATTGAAGAGTTAATGGCTAGTTGTTAGCATGGTGTTTTTTCTTCTTTTACTTGCTCAAGGCGCTCTAAGTTTTATTAGACTGGTGCAATGACCCATACTGAAAAGTGAAAACTAAATAATCCAATACAGCAGCTACTTTACTAACAAAGCATTTAACAGTAAAAGCAATAAAACATATTTATTGCTGTTACTGTTTGAATTATCTAACAGCTTGTTTATTGATGACCATTTAATTAATAAATCCATAATTATTTACCACCAATAAAGATTGTTTGGTAAGCACCATACAGTTATTAAACAACATCAAGAATGAAACTTTACTTTGGGCTAATCTTCTCTGTGAGGAGCTGTGACAAATGAAATGTTTGTCTTTTACTGGAGAACAGAATAAACTGCTGTATTACTGGGAGAATCTATTTGTCTGAGCTGCAAAGCCAAGAAACATTTGAGGAAAGGAGAATCAATTTAACAAGATATGCAGGTTTGGATCATTTACGGCACATTAAATCTTCCAGTAAGTCTTTGGTCATGTTGACCGATAAGAACTACACTACAAGTGCTGAAAAAAAAAGATATTCGATCAATTCAGCCTCCATTATTATTATATTTTTTTGTCTTTATTACTCTTTGCCCTCCTTGCCTGCAAAAACTGACTTTGGTGGTCTGCTTTTATGCTGAATCACACCTAAAGGCACACAGTTTTAATGCTCTAACGTCTGACAGTGCTAGATACTGGTGCTGAATCTTTATATTTAGTTTTGTGTAAAGCATTTGTGACACAACTGCTCGCTAAAACCACTTTACAAATAAATCTTACATGAGTATCTGTCCCAAATGCATCCCACACAATTTAGACTTGATGCCTAACTAAAAAATCCCTGAGCTGACTCACACTTTCGTTGGGCTTCATGCCATAGTAGTAAAGTGTTCTTTCTGCATAGCTTGGGGTTTACTCTGTTAATGTGGTTCTGGGCTGGAATCACTCACTTGTTACAGCGGTAGAGAGCCATGCACGCCACTCCGAGAAGACAGATCCCTGAGGCGATGCTGAAGATGGACAGCACCTGCCTCTGGTAGGTGTCACCACTCTCTGCAAAGAGGAGAATACAATTTAGGACAATGAGTTTCCACTGTCACACAAAGGGCGTCACCTGTAATTGTGCAGGAAGAAAAAAGACACATTTTGGATTAAACCCCAAAATGGCGAGGTTACGATCACACACATCCACCCACAACCCGGAAAAGCAGGAAGCAGTGGCACTGTCAGTAAGTCAGCGTTGGACTATGACATAGGGACATGGCAGACACAGGCAGGGTTCAGTGACATGTGCTAACTGAAGTGTGATAATCATTTCGTTCAGACAAACCCAGCAGGCAACACCAATGAACTGCCTACATGTTACAGGCCACACCAAGTGTGTGTGCATGTTTGAGCATTCTGAGACTGATGGCGACAGGGAATTAGAACCAAATGAATGCTCCCGGAGCTTCATGTCAGACTTCTGCACATCAGCCGCAGAGGTTTAAGGTCACAAGCAGCTAGGACGAATATCAGTTGATCCCAGCAGATATCTGCAAGGCTGGGCAGCTGGATTGTGGCACGGCACGACTTACTGTAGCACATGGTGCGAGGGAGGAACTGGTGCACTGGCTTATCCAAATATCTCATGGCAGCACTCTCTTGCGGCCAAGATGTGTAGAATCTGCAACCTACAACTACTAAGAGTTCTTGCTTCTTTATAATTTATGATATTACACACAAGCTCTTGTAGCTTACATAACAACAAGTACATTCCTAATTTCAAAAAAGTTTGGGTGTTGTGTAAAATGCACATAAAAACAGAATGCACTGATTTGCAAATCTCATAAAGCTATATTTTGTTCACAATGAAACATAGTAAACATATCAAAAGCATATATATATATATATATATATATATATATATATATATATATATATATATATATATATGAACATTTGATCTTTTCTACTATGATCCATTGCAAATACAATAAGGGTTTATGAGGTTTGTAAATCATTGCATAATATTTTTATTTACATTGTACACAATGTACTTATAATTTCAAACTTGGGGTCATAAAATCTCCTGAGTCCAATCCAAACACAATGACGACAGCAAAAACAACAACAACAACAAAAAAACAAAGCAAAAAAATTGCTTTGTTCATGATATTTGAGGGTTTGACTGTGGCTTCTTATATTGCCAACAGAAAACTGTCTTGGGTGATCTTAACCTGCTCCAGTTTATCCTCTTCCAACAGCAGCTGTTGGAGAGCTTCTTTTGTTCATAGCTAACACAACCAGGAACAGCTGTGTTCTGGCCATTTTTGATAAATTTCTCCCCCTGCATGACATCGGTGCTGCATCAGCGCACTTCATGGATAGAATACTGTAACTGACTTTAAAATGAAGGAAAAACCTATACATACTAGTACCTCTGTAAAGCTTCCGGCCTTTGCAGTCAGTGAAATGACCTCTCAACTGTTGAAGATGTGAAACATGGGGAATATCTTTCCCCGCTGCTGCTGCATCATCAGCCTTCATGTGGAGCACCACCTGAGACCAACCTCTGCTTTTTCTTGATGGATGTAATAGGCTTTTTCCAAAATCTGAACATAAAAACAGCTGCCTACAAAGCTGTGCTGAATGGCTGCAAGGGGGAAAAAAATATCTGCAGTCTGTACATAAAGCCATTAATGGCCTTTCATGCTGGATGCCTACAAGGCACTCTTGAAATTAGATGCAAGAAAATGTTAGGAAAGGCAACAAAGTGAGCTAAACTGGCTAAACCATGTTATTCTGATACAAAGACAAGACAATCCCATGTGGCCAGCAATATCATAACAACTACTCTACATTTGGACTGGGATAAAATTCTATAATGAAGACCAAGCTAAAGTATCCATGACAAAATGAGTGTTCAGCCTGAAATACATCAGAGTGAACTAGTGAGACATGCAAAGCTTAAGCTGTTGGACTAAAGAGTGCAAGAAAATCATATTTAGAGCGTTCAATCCTACATCAAACACGGCTTTGCTGTATTCTCACTCTCAGGCTGTCACATATAGGACTTATATAACAACTGTTCAAAGATTTATTGATAAAGCAGAAGGGAGATTTATAATGGCACACAATGAATAATCAAATCAGAGTGCAAAGAGGCGAACAAAAATCTGTTATTCCTTCATGTCTGCCATCCGTCCTGCTATCAATTGATCAATCTGTAATGCATCTGTCCACCTGCAGAAGTACTCTGAACTAATTTAGTCCCCAGATTAAAATCACTGAACTGAGGAATGCTGTTTGCAGCACAGGATTCGCTTCCTGAGAGTCTTCCGCCTCCGTCTATTTCCTGAAGCGACTGTCTGACATGTTGTGTGTGAAGACATGTTACTGGAAAACCTAATAGCTTGGCTTTTATGCATGCAAAAAAAAGCAGGACAAATAGTAAAGAACAGATGGTAAAAAGAGGGGGAAGTGTTGGTGTGCACATGTGAGAAGCGTGACTTTATACTTCCTCTAGTTTAGGAACAGTGTGACATTGTTGAAGAAAGAAGGTCAGATAATTAGTTTTTCTGAAGATATGTTAACCACCTGGAAGGTACAAAAGAAAAGAAAAAAATCCAAGGACTTTTTTGTATATTTAATAGAGATGTAGCAGTACACATAAATCATTGTTTGGTATGTACGTCAGGAAAAAAACAGGAAAAAGGAACAAATGCCAAATGCTAAGATTCTTTTACTTGTTTTACTCAGACAATAACTCCCACAGAAGCAGAGACAAAAACAAACCACCCTTGCCAGTGGGGAGGATCTAAATTAGCAGGTCAGGTACAAAAAAGGAGATCTGCCAATTGGTAACTTCAATAAAAAATGAACAACAACAACAACATTTTGTGCTGTCCTGTTTAACCCGTTTGAACTAATAACAATGTTGTACAGGTTATGTATCATGGAAAGGTTTGATAAAGTCCAAAACTAAAACCTACTGTATGTCTCATTACTTAAAAAAGAACAAAAAGTGTTGACCTAAACTTTATGTAAAACACAAAACTGAATATCATCTCCCGATGAGAAAGTACAAATTAAATAAAATGTTAAGCACTCACTTTTAGGTTAGCTAGTTATGTGACAGTATGCTCACACAAAGGTGGCCTTTATGAAACACCTGGTGATGTATTTAGTTGAGTTAATATGACACAATAGAGAGCATTTTATGAGCAAATTATGACACTTTTGGCTTTCCATATATTGTCTTTCATTCTCTGTTGCGGCCATAGATCACTCAAGACTGGAAACGTTTCCACACTGCTGGTTTAAAACAATATTATTATTATTATTGTTGTTATTCCAAGTCAAACCATCGATTCTTGCTTTGCTTTCACGTACAGTGCTTCATATCTCACTTCCCCTGCTCCTTTTCTGTCGAGGCAGTTAGCAAAAAGTCATTTAAAAAATGTAAACCCTTTTCTAGATGGAAGGGGCGATCTACTGTGACTAAGGTATTCTGCGTC
Organism: Kryptolebias marmoratus; assembly: GCF_001649575.2. NCBI lineage: Eukaryota > Metazoa > Chordata > Actinopteri > Cyprinodontiformes > Rivulidae > Kryptolebias > Kryptolebias marmoratus. The sequence goes on along the minus strand of NC_051446.1, from coordinate 17,532,136 downwards.
TGATTGCATGCACCGGACCCTGACGTTTGTACCGATCCAGTTTAGAAAGAATACATGTACTGTAACACCGCTAATATTTAATGTTTTTCACTTCACAGATTGACTTTTTTGTGCCTTGAATTCTTTTGTCAGTCTCAGCGCACCATAGAACAAAATACAAGCAGACAGTCTTTTGTTTTTTTCAGAAACCGCTGCTTAAGTGACTCCGCAAACACACGGAAGGCGAGTAAACAAGGACTGCTGTCGTTTGTCTTAGCCCCACACTCATTAAAATCACTCTTCTCTAACAGTACTGTTTTCCATGCAGACAGAATACACCTAATTCACCGCCACAGTGTTTCCATGGCAACTGGCCCACATTAATTTTCCAAGGTGAGCGGCCTTGTTGTGCTGGATTGTGTGTTTTGTATGAGGTGATTTACACATGTGAGGCACATGAAAGATTGAGCGCTCTGCAAAGTCGATGGAGGAAAAAAAAAAGTTGTCTCACCCATGAACTCGATCCCCAGCTCGTCCGCTGGTCCGTTCAAGGACAGACAGCAGGAGGGAGGCGAAAGAATGAGTAAACAGAGACAGAGAGGAGGAAGAGAAGACAATTATTACATGATACACCTCTATATTACTCCAAAATTCCTCCGACAGGTAAAGTCATGATGCAACCACGCTGTAAAGTAAGTTTGACTGCTTTTCTCACACATAACTTCTCCGTTTGCACTTTGTAATGAGCTAGGCAGCTTCAGATGTTTGAAATACTTCAGCAGGATTCTCTGAATTCACTCAGGCTCCACTGGCTTCAAATGAAGACAGAAGCCTACTAAGGTATGGGTGGGTGGGTGGGTTTGGGGTGGGGGGCAGATTAGATGAGGGATCATGAAAATAAAACTTATAAATGACATATCATGTGGCTTTATGCCACTGGTGCAGCTTCACACAGGCCTTTTATATTGATTTGAGCCTGAGGCGCTGCAGTAATTGTTCTCCTCAACACACGCTCTCTGCTTCAAGATGTGTCACACTAACACACACACACGTTTACATGCATGTGCATCCATGCATCATAGTATACCTCGCCTAATATTTCTAGTTTCTGACAGAAACACACTTTTTCTCTCTTTTCCCTCTGACACACACACACCCACACGGCTTTTCTTCATGCAGTTAAGTCTTGTCCTACAATCCCAGTGCTGTGGAAACAGATAAAAAGGGAGCACTTGTGTTCTCTCCATCCTGTCAGTGCCCTCTTTTCGTGTCACTGTAATGTAATCTTATTTAAATTAAAATGAAACCCTCACCAGTAATTGGTTTTCTGACAGAGGTGGTCAACGTTTTAAATAGAACATGGCCTGCCAAGCTCTGACACATTATGTGACGGGCATTCTAAAAAAAATAAAAATAAAAGACTAAAGATCAGGAAGAAGGTGTTTTGATTAAAGAATGGATGGATTTGGATTCTGTTTGGAGGAGAAACACTCCACAAAAAAGGATTTGGCTCCGAATAGTTAAAAAAACAAATGAATCTTGCTAAAGTGCATGCTTTTAAACCTGAAGCAGTTAGAAAGATTTACTAAATGTACCAGATGAGACACAAACTTTGTGAATTCTGAAATGTTTGCAGATGGGGTTGCAGATGCAGATGCACCTGTCATGGCTGGTTTAGCAACTGCTGTTGCACCCACTAATTTGGTCTTGGCTCTCGTTGCACCCATTTTCTCTCTTTGTCAGTGTTTTCTGTCTCAATTTGGTGCTGTTTAGCAAATTAGCTTTCCATATCTTAGAATCCACTTGGAACAACAAAACCTGTGAGTGGAGATATTGTTTAAATTTAATTACTTCGTAACCAATGGAAAGTAACTGAGACATATTTTCTTGAGAGAAACCCCTCTAAGGCTAAAATTTCTAAAACTTAGCAAATTAATGTAAATTTAAACTAAACAGATTAACAGAAAAAACAAGCAAGAGGGAACTTGTGGACTTAATGGTGAGCTTTCTTTTTTACATAATTTTTAGAAATTGCTTAGTCTTAAAAATGTTCCTGTTTTGATCAACTTTGCCTGACAGAGTTTTAGAGCACAATGATTTCTATGGGAATCAGATTTAACCTTCTTTAATGAACTCATCAGCCTACAAGTTTATATTTGCATTTTGACAAGAGGCAGATTTAAAGTTTATATTCTTTAAAACAGCAGAGGGCTCGGGGGAATATTTTCACCACTTTAAAATCATTTATCAAAAGGCTCCAACTGAATTATACTCATCATTAAAAGATATGAGCCATGAAATTCTGTCAAGAAACATTTTCGGATTTAAAATAACTGCATGATCAAGACATAGATGCTGTGCATAAGCATTGAAGCCCCCCTACTGTTCTATAAAAAAATATTTTGTCCTATAACTCATCACCAGCTCTGAAATAAAACATCAAAATGTGTGGCTCAATTTGGAATAGTGTGCTATGAAGTTTGGTAGTGGTGCGTCATACAACAGAAAAAATTGCAAAAAAAAAAAAACTGCATGAAAAAGCTCAATGGAAATCAATGGGGTTTTGGCAGAACACATGAGAAAACCCAATCTTTTTTTGAAGCTTTATAGCTCAGGCATACTTCACAGTAGAAACATCATTCAAAGTTTAAATGAGCCACAGTAATTTGGACATTACATGTTTGAACTGGCACTTTGATATCTTTTATGGGTTTTATACAATCACAGTTAAAGTTTAATTATTTATGTAGATTTTTCTGCAGAATGTTTTAAAAATGTCTAAATATTTCAAATTCTTTGCAAACAAGCTATTTTTGCTCCCCAAGTTGTTTGTTACATATACATATTCTGTTTTGTTTTTCTTCAAATTTCACAAGAATACAGAGAGTGCACATTCAAGCTTCCACAGACCTCAGTTAAATTAGAGCTTAAAATATAAGTTTTAAAACTGGTAGTACTGGTAGTTTACTTGTCACATCTCCTACATAAAACACTGCAGAAACATAAAACGTCACATGTGTGCCCATTAGTCTTCTGCCGCTCACGGTTCAAGAATGTATAAGATCTGACTCATAGTGCTGCATTTATTTTTGGCTCATCTGACTCAAAAATAAATGCACAGCGACTGTTTGTTTGAGGCTTAACTTTCAGTCTGTTATGTCTTCTGTATTTATTAACTTGGCTGCCAGGGAGTAACAGACACAGATGTGTGGTTACCATGGTGACCACAATATGCCACTGGCAGCAGTTTTAACATGACATTTGATCTTAGTTCTCTTTACACGTCTTATATGATCTACACATCCAAATGTTGGGAATTATTTTTAGTTTAGATTATTCCAAAACTGATGATGGATTTTTGGGCAGTACCTGTATTGAGACCCTTTTAAAGAATTTTTCTAGTTCTAGTTTCTCACCTGTCACTGAGTTGCAAGGCCAAAAAAGTGAACACAGCGTCTTTGTGATGTTACCTGATCTGTATTATCCGCTCAACCCTTTCCTTGTGATTGCCCATGGCAACAGCCGACACTTTTCCACTCTAAATCCTCTCGACTGTCACAGCCCAGGCAGATGATGTCATTACAACGCTGATACACATCCCCTCCTCTGGCACTGCCGTGTCTGGTGAAATTCACCAATCACAATATGTGCAGGCTCTCAAATCCATTGTGCTGGCAACTCAAAGCACTTGAGGGAATCATTTATGGCATCTTGTGGGAGCTGAGAGAATACCTGTGGATCATGTCTGATGCTTTTGGTCCGATTAAGAAGCAGCAATTTGCCGGGTGGGACAGACAATGGCAGGAGTAAATCAAATTCTTAATCCCTTCTTTCTCTTGGGTGAGCAAGGAATTGATAAACCAGTGTGTGTTTGTGTGTGAGGGTGTGTGTTACCGAAGTCATTATCCTGTACCGATCCTTACTCCAGGCCTAATATCTACAGGAGATAAATGTTTTAAATTAGAGTAATGTGTCCTTCTTCTTTTGAATCAGCTGAGTTAAACTAAAAAACAGTCTCAGCTCTCTCTCCTCCTTCCTCTATAGTCTCAAAGGTGCCACTTGCCTAAATGAACACCACCAGTGGTCTGCCCTAAACTCTCCAACAGTTAGGAAAGGAACTTGTTAAGATTGTTTACCGAGTGCAAACTAAATTGCTGTCTTCCTACACAGCAATGCCTCCGATTAAAGACCCCACCACTGCCTCTGTGTGTGCACCGATATGTTAGACCCTGGCACTCTCCTCCCTCCTCATTTCAGCCGAGTTCAAAGCGGTATAGCTTGAGTGCTCGGCGGGGGAGTCTCTTCCTCCTTTTGTCCCTGTGCTTATGTGATGTGCCCGGCGGTTTCTGCCTCTCTTTCACCCTCTGTAAAGATGTGAGGGGTGATGGAGTGGCACTGCGTGCAAGCCAGTCCACGCTGCTCTTTTGAGTCTTTGGCCAGTCAATACAAAAAACAAAGGGTGAGGGGTAAAGTAAGATTTGGGTCTGTAAGGTGAGTGCCGATTGATTTCAGAAAAATAAATGCTGAAAGCCAAAAAGCATATATACCAGATAACAGTTTTTCTCCTCACTCCAGGGTGTATTTTGTGTCTAATGCTGTCATATCAATGAACAACAACAACAACAACAAAAACTTTAGCGTAAGAGTTTAGATCATTTGAAATGTTTTGTTTTGGAAAAAGTTATGAAGAATATCATTGTACCTGTTGTAGATAGCTCTTTGAATGACTTCACTTTGAAAAAATAAAGTTTAATTCTGACCGGATTGATGAGCTAACAGCTAATCCAAAGGGGTTCCAGGAGTAAAGTGGATTATAGCCTCCTAAAACAATTTCCATCTCAAAAGATTTCAAGCAGTTCATGCAACTGCTATTTTATAGACCTTTGCATCACTGTCACTTTCATATTACACTTATTTACATAGAAATAGCTGTTTGTAAACACTAAAAGCAGCAGCTGTAGCACTTGCAGTGAAGCCTGGGGGAATCCTGGCAGAAATGTCATAATATTTCTGTGGTTCATGCAAATCTTTTTTTACATAACCTTTTACATTGCTGTCAGTTTCGCATTACATGACAGAAATAGTATGATATTTCTCTTGAATGTGCCCTAGACTGCATCAAATGTGCTACAGCTAGCTGCTGGTACTCCTATTTACAAAAGATTCTATGTAAATAACTGAATACTGCAAAACTGACAGCACTGTAAAGGTTTGTAAAATAGAGATGGCATGAACTGTTAGGAAACATTTTAATAGTGGAGTCTTGGCCTCACTCAGATTAGCCATTAACTTGTCTCCCCAGTCAGAATTAAACTTTATTTCTCCGGACAGCTTGTCCAAAGAGCTACCCACAACAGGTAAAACATTTATCTTTCATAACCTTTCCATAAAACCCCACATCTAAAGATCCGAACCATCCCTTTCACTTGCTCATATTCAGTCACACGCACTGAGTAAACTGGATTTCACTGGAGCTTTCCCTACTTGTATTTGATGTTAGTGTGCGCATGGATGTGTACGTTATTACATGATTTGGCTTTAGAAAGCTGGATTATCCTCAAAACCCTCGGTAATCTGGGTAAATTTTAGATCAATCCTCGTCAACAGAGATCCAAATAGGGCTTATTGCCCCACTAAAAATCTTTACGGGTTAGATTTTGTTGGTTGGTAAATGGTTTTGATGAAAGCTGTCTTTTGTGTTGAAAATGTGCAGATAAAGAATAGACTATTCAGTGTTTGTTACGTCCTTCTTTCCATTCTTACTTCCTTAGTTATTTAGCATATTCTGACAAGCACCTGAAGGTTCTTGTTTATTAATATGTCACCCATCTGTCTATTCGCCACTGCGGAGGCGATGAATTTGGTTAATGTGTCTTTTGTCATTCTATGAGACATTTTGGAAAGAAAGAAAATCACCACTTTTTAAATTGTGTGACATGGTACGGATTTGGCAGGAAACTACACTCTCCCAGTGCTCTTAAATTAAATTTGAACAGCTTTAAATAGAAAAAAAATGTGGAATTAGAAAGAAAAAAAAAACTTACACCTTAGCTGAAGACTTTTAATTTGTGGCATTAAATATGAAAAATCCTTTTCCTTTCTTGAAAAACAATATGTAAGACTAACTTTGTGTAACAGAAATAAAAGATGGGAGTGAGTTTGTGACAATTCTTAATTAATACTAAGGACCTAGCATTCCTTGAAGGAATGCATATCGCCCGCTGCCTTTCATGTCAGAGTTTTAGATAAAGATCATCTTATCTTGAGAAATGGCAGAGTAGTAGCTGTTTTAATCAAACCTTATTAACATTAGGCATGATTTTATGCATTTATGCAAGATTTCATGCTCAGAATATGTGTCGTTAATGAGCTACTACATCAGATTTATGTGAGAGTGATAGCCATTTTTCTATTTCCTTACTTTGATTAGCTATGGTGGTCATCTTAAATTGAACTGAGTCCAAAAGTTAATCAGCTGTAGGTGTTCATCCAAATATTATGTTCAGAGAGTTTTGTTTAATTTTGTCCTCTGGTTCATGAGATTTTTTGCTAACAGACAAGCAGGGTTGACTCCAACAGTTAAAGCTAAAGTGTTAAGCAAATAGTTTTCTGCAATGAGTAACATTTCAAATATGTGTTGTAAATGACTCTCAACTATGCATATCCTTAGTTTATTTTCTGATGTAGAGGCTGCCACATTTTAGAAGTACTCAGCTTTTAAAAAACAAATTTGTTTAGACTCTGACCAATACTTTTTTTCCCCTCTGCCTGTCAGTAGATTAACAGGTTCCCAATAATGAATTTAGGACCTCAGTGAGAGAAAAACAGTGGGGGAAAAAAAAGTATTTGGCTTACACTCCCACTAAACATGGCCTGTTAATAGCAGATGCTTTTGTTTTATGGGGTCATAAGATGAAAAGGTTGGCAATCACTGAATCAGACTAATCCAGCTGCATCACACCACTATGATTACAGTATGTGCTGCTGCTGTGAAAAATACCGCTCTGTCTCTCTGGGGCTTCTGCTGTTGTCTGGGAGATTCTGGCTCTGAAGTGCTGCAATTCCCACATGCTAATCAAACAGTTTTACAGGTCTTCTATAGCTACTGACAATTATGCTGATTCTGAAAAGTTTTTGATCTTCTAAATAAGTAAAGACTTCTTTGGAATGCTGTGTTTTGCCCTTTGAGTCCTACTGACGGATATTTGAATAAATCAGCCTGCCCTATAAATATATCGTAATCCATATGTGTGCCCCTCTTACTGCCAAATCCAATAACATTCAGTAAAGACTTCTAAGCCAGATCCATAGGAAAATTGATGTCTTCCTATAGGAGGTGAGAAAACAAGTCCCAGGGTGAGAACCAGTCCATGTGAGAGCATCAAATGGGCTTCGTGGCACTGACTTGTGACCCCATTAATGAACTCTCAGAGGGCTCCGTGGAATTAGAAAGCCATAGGACTTAAGTTTTCTCTCTGACTCTTGGAGCAGAGAACCAAGTCGCTCCCTGAAACAGTGAAAATTTCTAAAGCCACAGCCTCATGGGAGAGATTCGGGGCCTCCAATTTCTCTTTCTTGTATAGCTCTGACGTTTGCCTTATTTTTAACTACACCACAAAGCCTTCAAGGGGACACAAAGACTCCAATTATTAATCGGGAAAGGAAACTGAAAAGTTGCTTTTCTTTTAGCCTGACTTAAAGTGATAGCCAGGATCTTTTGAAGTGGGGTTCTGTGGAAAGGTTAGGGACAATTATTAGCTCTTTGAACGACCTAGGTTTAGAGAAAAAGTTTATTCTGACCGGATTGACAAGCTAACAGCTAGTCCAAATGGGGCTAAAACCATAAGTGCTGCTGTCTTAAAAACAGTTTCAGTCTCAAATATATTATGACAGCTTATGAAAACGTTACTTTATATACCTTTACATTGCAGTCAGTTTTGCATTAAAGTTCTATTTGCGTAGAAGCCTATGATTATTTGCAAGCACAAATAGTCCTGTATTTGAGATTAAAATTGTGCGGACTGCTTTAAATCAATATGGGACGAGATTTGTTCTGCATTTCCAAGTTGTCTTGAATGCATCATCACCCTGTCCACATTTTCTGTGAAAAGGCACTCGTGATTGGGCAAGACACTCAGGATCTAAGCCAATCGGAGGCAGAAAAGGGCAGGTTCGTCAGTGGCGACTCAATAGGGAAAGTCAACAGCTCGCCCCGATACAACCCATGTTTACAACTCAAACATCTAAAAGTACGAACGTAAGTTAGAGGATTCAAATTCGTGGCTTAAAAGTGCCAAGAAAATGAGTTTAAAAGCTGAGTTTAAACCTGTGTTCACACCATTCTTTACAGTTATATAATTTTACTGAGCTCTGCCCAGTTATGGTCGGTCTCCTTTATTTTCCTAGATGAAATGTGGCAACCCTCAGTGCAGCCTACGGCACTTCCAGTAGAAATATAATATTTCTGCCAGAATAACCTCATAATGCAAGACTGACGGCAGTGTAAAAGGTGACAAAAAACAAAAAAATGTTTGTCACTCTGGTCAGAGTTAAACTATATTTCTAAAAACAGAGGCCATTCAAAGAGCTATCTAAAACAGGTAAGATACTAATTGTTCACGTTATCATTTTAAAAAAATCTAAACTCTTCCTTTAATGAAAATGACTTCAAAGATCACAAATAAATCTACTCAAGTCTTTTTACGTCCAGTATCTTCAAGTTTGCATTCTTGCAAAACAAAACATTGTTTCATGATCCACATTTTGTTAAGTGAACTCATAATCTTTTAAAGCTTTAATTATTTAATTATTGTAAAGCCTTAAAAACATGTGTTCTTATGAAATTCTAAAATAATCCCGCTCATACACTGTTTATAGTGAAAAATGTCAGCCCTGGCAGGTCTCCTTTTGAATTAGTCTTGTTGAAAAACAGAGTACAGTTCGAAATTTGCCCAAGGCATGCAGGATTTGCCTGTTCTGAATCTGTTCTCTTGCTGCAGATCAATACACGAAGACTGTGAGAGAGAAACAAAACAGACGGCGGGGAGCGTACTTGGATCAGACAAGATAGCATCTGTCTTGGGTACAAACTGGTCACAGCGCAGTCCATGGTAGCCCTCTTTACACCTGTAACAGAGGGAAAAAAACAGAAAAAGAGCCAGATTTATTGTCAGAAGTGAGACAATCCAAGCAAAAAGTATCAAAGCGCAGCGTGAAAACATCAGCTTAAGCGAGTTTCAGATGAGGAAATACGAGAGCGGGAAACGTATAGGCAGAAAAACGGATGAATGGTACAAAGTGGAGTGCTCGCTGTGTGCTGAGATACAGAGGCACTATAGAGAAGGGGTGGAGTGAGAAGACAGAGAGGAAGAGGATGAGAGCTGGGCTGGACCGAGCAGCGCCTGCAGCATAACTGATAGCACATGACAGACAGGAATGCCAGGTCCCAGTGGAAGAAATCAGGCTGGAGAGTTCTTGGCGCGATGCAGGCTCCACAAGATCTACAGTGAGGAGGAAGGCTGCCATGGCTGGAAGACTTAAATAAACAAAGTCCTGGCACGGTGCAAATATTTTCCTTCAGCGCCAAATAAATATGCATGCACTGTTGATGCCTGCAGATCTCCATGCAATTATCACACATATAACTACAGAAATATGTCATTTGGTTGTCTGTGCTGCAGAACTTTGCGTTACATATTACTGGAATACAGGGTACACGATCTGAGAATTCTTGTTTTTGGTTGTGGGAATGCTGATTCAGACAAGTGCTATGGATTTTGGTTTTTTGTTTATAATTTTCAAAATATCTGTCTTTATTTATAAAGAAAAAAAAAGAGATTTCTTCAGTCAAAATTCTTGTTCTCTTTAATGTCTACTTCAGCATACTTTAGTTCTATTTTTGTCTTCTTATGTTACTATTAGCAACAGTTCTGCTACTTTTAGGTTAAAACTAGCCTTTAGATGCTTTTAGCTACCATTCTGTTATGACAGCTTTTTGCTGCTTTTAACTTTTAGCTAGTGTTCCGCTTCTTTTGGCTTGAACGGCTCAGTTTCAGGTTCAACAAAATCATTCAGCACTCAGTATTCACGCTGCCTTTTTTTGTTGTTGCAGAAAATGCTATATCTGTTTTCCTTTAAATTGTTTTCCTTTAAATTCTGTCCTCTAAGCTAAATGTATTCATACAATCAAAAGCAAAGTTGTTCACAAAAACACAGGAAAAAAGAAATCCGAAGCTGCTTCATCCACACTAAATCTGGCAAAATCCTCAATAGTTCGTGTCCTAAAGAGATTTAAGCATTTTTATTGTCGCCTTCAACAGTGGCAGTAATGCGAGCACATCCAGTGGGCTGATCCATCCTTCTGCACTTTCAAAGCTTAGGCCAGACAATTGTGGGATTTGAACTGATGTGTTTGCTTCAACATAAACTTGCACATGAGCGAAGCCATTTATCTGAACTGTAGCCATTGTCTTGGTTCCATCTGCCTAACTCTCACACATTTTCAATCAATACATGTCTGCTACATTGCACCAGTGTCAAAAATCAGACATTCAGTGTATTACACTTGATAAACAACAAGCATGGATCATTAACTTTTAACACTTGGGGGGGAAAAAGAAAAAAAAAGGAAAGGAACAAAAAAAAAGCTGCACCATCAACAACAAGTGAGCTATGCAGAATAAAGTGAGCAGCCGTGAAGATCACAAGTTGTTGGGTGTGTGAAAACTGTGACAGGGTTGTTTTAGCTCTATGTTTGCTCATCTCAGGCTGCAGTTTAGGCTCCATTTGTTCTCAGTTTTAGCAAAACATGAGCACTTTTCTATTTCACTTCTTTCTAGTAATGCAGAACGATCAAACTGATGAGTTTATTTGAGTTTACACCAAATAAAAGAAGACAGTTCCATATAGTAAATACAAGACATCTTCTACCATTTCAATTCCCACCTGTTGGAGATTCAGGTTTGCTTAAATTCCTTTTTTTATACTAACCTTTTCCCTTTTATGAGACTGTAACTTCGTGTTTTAAATGGTTAGTTTCAGAGAAGTACAGGAAAAGTCATTCCTGTAAAAGAGTACTTCAAAAAAATACCCAAGAGGTGACTGCGTGAAGCATCTACTGATGTGAATACATTTTTTGAACCCTTTGGTGAAAGAAAGAAACATCCACAAAGGTCACAGAAATAATTTGAAACAGACTAAAGTAATACAAATAATAATAAAAAGTATTGAAAATCACTTAATGAAAATCAGGGCTGTAGTTCAACAGAATTATTAATGATAAAAAAAAACAAACTAATAAAACTGGTCTTGATAAAAAGGATGTTACCCTTAACTTTATGTTTTTTTGCTTTTGAGGCAATCACTGGATTCAAGTGATTTCTGTAAGTCTTTATGAGTCTTCTGCACCTGTCCACAGGTATTTTGACCCACTCATGAACAAACTGCTCCAGCTGTCTCAGGTTTGAAGGTTTTCTTCTCCAGATGTTTCAGCTCCTTCCACAAATGTCCGGTGTTTTATTCGGAGCCATTCTTAGGTGTTTTTACCTGCGTGTTTTGGGTCATTATCCTGTGGGAGAACCTCCCCATCCATCTTATTATTTAACTATTTTTACATAAAAATCTGCAAGTAATGTTACCTAAAACAATGTCAACAGGTCAACTTCCAATATTCTCCATTTTCCTACTACTGCATATGGCAAAATACATTTTGCTGCCTCAGTTAGATTAGCATTAGCTTGGTATCCAGCATGAGTTACGTGTTTTGTCACACTGTCATATCAATAAACATTTGTAGCTTTGTAGCTATGATTAAATGACTTCTAAATGACCATGTGGCACAGTGGCATAACTACACAAAAGTACCCTTGAAAGAAACAACATTTCCAAACATTACTCTTTAAATTATGGCTTTATGCCATAAAACCTGTGTGAGGGACATGCCAGTCAGGCTGCAGGGTGTCATTAATGAAACAACCTTGTTATGTGGCAGTAAAAATCTCTAAAAGGGCCTTTAAAAGAGTGGGGCTCATTACTTTTCAAATTATGTGCAGAAAAATACCCAGGAATTAGACCTGCTGAATCTTAAGTCTGAAATTCTTTATGTCATTTCATTTCCGAAGCAATAGGCAAAACCTCTACAGCCCTGTGCTCCGGCAAGCAAAAGGGGGAGACCTTGTCATTGTTTCTCTGATAAAGTGAGACGACTACTGCTTAATAAGTCAGAAAAAATGACTAATACAAAACTAATGCTGAGTTTTTCAAACTCTTTGTCAAATCTCTCTTACGTACTTAAACAATTATGGGTGGTCATGCTGTTTTATACAGTTTATTGAAAAGCACCATAGAACACTCTACCTGGGCAAAACACAAGAAAAGTTTAAAACACAAGCTACATTTTTTTTTTCCGGTATTGATGATATTTCGGGAAAACACCTCTGTTCTAAGAGATTTATTGTAAGTCTTACAATAAATAGTTGTTGAGCCTGAATTTTTTTTTATTACCATCCTGAACTACAACTCCATTTCTGAAAAAGTTGGGACATTGTATGACATGTAAATAAAAATTGAATGCTAGGATTTGATAATCTCATAAATGCATATTTTATTCCTAATGGAACGTAGTAAACATATTATATGTTTAAAATAAGAAATTAAGCTTTTCTTAAGAAAACGTAAAGTAATTTGGATTTTGATGGCAGTATCACATTACAAAAATGTATGACAGGGGCAGCAAAGTGCTGTAAAATTAAGTGACATTAATAAGAAACAGCTAAAGGAGGATTTTGCAACTAATTAGGTTAATTGGCAACAGGTCAGTAAGAGGACAGGGTGTAAAAAAAGCAATGCATTGCATTCCTGTTTTTATTTATATTTTATACAACATCCTAATTTCGTCAGAAATGGGGTTGTATTATTAGTAGTATAATATCCATTTATGTTCCGAAAGGAATCAGATAGATTATTGCCATTGTTCATAATCAACTGTTTGTATTTAGTCAAAAAATAGGCAAAACCCAACACAATTTAAATAATTATCTGAATAATATCTAGCCTCAAATAAGCACTCATCAGCATGAAGATGATAATTGAAGACTCTTCTGTCTGATTGAGCATCTTACAGAGACGTGTTGTGTGTCATATGCTGGATAAAGCATCTTATTGGAAGAGCTGTATTTTCTTGTGGAAATCTTGTGTTTATTTCATTTCATTTTTCCCCCTAAAGTGAACCCTAGATCACATGTACTGTCCCTTTTTTCTTTGTTTGACATAAAATAAATAAAAAAAATGGAGGAAAAAAACAAAACAAAACTGCCAATAGGATATTGCAAAAGTCAGGGTGACACTTGGAGCCAGTCAGATTTCAAGGGTGAGTCGTTCCTCCCGGAGCGCTGCTTGAATCTGCCCCACATCACACCTTGTATCCCTGAGATACCTCGTTAGTATTCCGAATGACTAACCCAAAGGCAGAATGCCTGTCTGGCGATCTGTTTATGTCTGGAATCGCTTTCTGTTTGTCTACGTCTTGATCCCCCCCACCGCCCGCCTCCTTTGCCATCTTTGTGCCACTGTGAAATACGCTCAGTCGTCACTGAATGGGAAGCAAAGAGCGCTTTGTAAATGTGTTTGCACGAGGATGGCGTTGAATGCCCGAACGGGCGATAAACAATGTGAGATAATGGCACGCTTTGAGTGTGTGTTTGTTTTTATCTTCCAAACAGGAGAAATGGAGCTGGTGTGTGTTTATGCAGCAGTGGGGAAAATATCACAAAGCTGAACCCAGATGTCTGTGCGGATTGGGGCACGTATATGACAGCTTTCTGCGTGTGTGGGTTTATATATCCTGTAGTGCGTTCCCCCCCTACTGTTCCAGAGCGGTTTGTGACTACCGGCAGCCTTTAACACATGTTCCAATCATGGAGAAAACACACCTCCGAGTACGGAGGATGATGGAGGGGTGGGGCGCTCTGCCTCACATCTAATCACCACCCTGACTGTTAATTAGCGCAAAGAAAAATGGGGGCTAGTCTGACTGCGAGGGGAGGGAAATGCAGTACAAGAGAAGGGAGTGTAATCGCGTCAGCCAAAATTTCCTTCAACGTCTCACACTTTTGCACATTAGCTTCAACGTGTTCATAAAATAACTCCAAATGTTACAACGACCAAGGCACAGACAAGCAGCTTTAAAGTAGCTTAGTAAACGCGTCGAGTGCTTATTGGTTACAAAGCAAATTCTGGTGGAAGAAAAAGAAGAGTTTTAGGGAAAAAAAACATTTTCTTCCATTTTTGACATTGGCATTTCTGTCCCACAGCTTAAATTGGCCTTTAATTGGCATTAAATTTAAATTGAACAAACAACGACTTTCGAAGCAGCTGTTCCAGTTTTATTTTTAATTTTTTTCCCCCCTTGTATTTTAAACAGCATACCAGCTGTTCTCTGCTTTCTGGAGTCTGTATGCTAAACTGAGCAGCCATATGTAGCTTCCTATTTAATGCTCAGCAAGAGGACATATTTTTTTATAAAATACGTCTTCAGGAAATTCTCATTCACACTGAATGAACAGATGAGTTTCAATTCATTTTTGTATGGGTGTGTGTCTGTTACCAAAGGTGCGGTAGTAGCTGAAAGTCATCTTCTACACATATTCTGAGCACTGCAAGATCTCACAAGATTTTTGCTTAAAACTTTACCAGGAGTCAAGTCTGTCTGTCAGCAAATTATCTTATGAATAACTGAATGTACCTCTACAACTAATTATGTTGTGGAGCCAACCCAATTCAAGATGGCCACCACAGCCAACTGACCTTGGAAAACACAAAAATGTCTATAAATTATTCAATTTTGCAGAAATCCAGTGGAGATGTGGTATGGTTGTAGCTAAGAGTAATTCACAACACATACTCCAAGGGCTACTCATTGCAGGAGATCTTTGCTTAAAATTTCAGCATTAACTGTTGGAGTCAGCCCTGTTTGTCTGTTAGCAAAATATCTTATGAACCCCTGGACAGATTTTATTGAAACATTCAGAAAGTAATCATAGGATGTGCCTTTGCAGCTGATCAACTTTTAGAGTCAACCTAGTTTAAGATGGCCACCACAGCTAATCAAAATTAGCCAATGCAAACATGGCTATAGCTCAGTCAGTTTTACAGATATTAAGCCTAAATTTGATCTGGTAGTAGCTGAGAGTCATTCACAACACAGTTTCTGAGCATGCCATCTTGCAGTACTGCTTGAGATTGTGCATAACATTATTTTTTTTTTCAAGTTTTTAACCAAAACTGCTACAGCTCTGTCATTTCTCAACATAAGATTGTTGAAAACTCTGGCATCAAAGGTGGCGGGTCATGTGGTTTCTGTGAAGGACAAGTGAGGGCCAGTTTTAATCTCTAACCTCACTGTGGTAAAGAGGGAGGAGGATGCAGAGAGGAAGATGTAGGAGGATTTGAAAAAAATTGATTGCCACCTGTGATATGAAGGAAAATAAATCTATGTTTTGAGGACAATAAAGGTGAGAGGCTGACTCATGAAATCGAGTCCACCACTAGTCAGAGGGAGGCCATGTGCTACTAAAACTCGGTGCTTCATTTATCCATTCCCGCGACTGGAAAGCAGACTCAAATCTACAAATATACAAAACATACATAGATAATGTAGGACAGATTCTTTTCCCCCTAACTACACTCTTGGAAATGACTTTCTTCAGTTCCACTATGAAAAACAATCATTATATGGCAGCAGGGATCCTCGCCAAGTCACCAAGTCTTTTGACTCATAACCGCACGTTCTGAGCCACACCAACTGGTGCAGCTCATGTGGCGAAGCGTTGCTGAATTGGGTGTTCCCCCTTATTACCATAGCTTGACCTACGAGTCACGCATGATAAAAATCAAGATTTGCATTCACACTGGAGCACCGAGGCAATACGGGATTATGGTAATCGCTAAATATTGAAATAAATCGTTTAGATTTCGCTCACTGAGGGGCTGGTGAATGCTGTGTTATTCTAATTTGCTCATTTTTGAGATACAGCACCTGCTGCAGTCAATATCTCTCTCCTCGTGCATGAATACAGTATAGGAGGAGGCTGAGAGTCCGCAGCTAATTTAAGATACATCTTCTTCCTGCTACAGTTTCATTTTTACTATGAGAAAGGTCGAAATGACTGACTGAAATAGTTTTTTTTTTTTTGTTTTCCAGTACACACATAAAGATATCAAGGAGCAAAAACAGAAACAATTGAAGGCCTAGCATTCCTAGAAATGAATGCATATAACCTGCTGCCTTTCATGTCAGAGTTTAAGACTAACATGCTGAGAAATTATGGAATTATAGCTTTTTGGGGTTTGATAAGATTGCCCGGCTGTGGTGGCCATTTTGAATTAGATTGATCCCATAGGTTAATCAGTTGTACATGTATGTCCCAATGATTACGTTTTGCAAGTTTCATTAAAATCTGCTTTGTGATTCACGAGATATTTTGCTAACAAGTTCAGACAAAAGAGCACACACGGTGGTGGGAAATGAACATGCAGCTGCACATCTATCCCTACTTCCTCTAATACCAAACCCTCCTGTCGTTGTTATCAATGAAGCAGAAGTAGGTTTGACTTGGCTGCAATGTTCCTCGCTTCTTTTAAAGTTGGAAAGGAAAAGCACAATGCGAGACCAAATGTCTCCAGTACGGAATTCATCCTGCGCCTAAACAAATTCTTATCTCTCTCCTGCAGCAGAGACGATGACATGAACAAGATTTATACCTTAAGCTAATCTGATGGTTGCACATGTGAGGCATTTATACACAAATAATGCGTGCATGCTTTGCTCAAAACTCTGATTCTATACCAGGATAATGCCAAAAAGAGGCAACCATGGTAGGACATTCATTTTAATGAAGTACAACAGCATGCCTTTCATGCCTTTCTGGCATGCCTTTCATGCCGGAGTCTTGAGCGTAAACCATCTTATGATGAGGCTGGAGTTTTAGCTTCATACATGACATTATGTACAATATTATGCACAATATCATGTGATATTGTAAGATTTGAAGAGAGGTGTTGGTGCAAAGAGTATATGTTCGATATCTGCAATTTGACTGAGTTATAGCCATTTATTGTGTTGGCTACAGTCAATTAGCTGTGGTGGCCATCTTGAACTGATTGGCCCTGAATGTAAGGGAGTTGTAGATGTACATCCAGGAGTTTCACTAAAATCTGGTTCATGAAATATTTTGCAATCAGTACAGACAGAAACCTACACGCACAGACATGAGCAAAAACAAAAACAGCAGTTGCACCTTCAGTAAAGGTTTATGTAAACCTAAAGAGTGTCCAAAGCACTTGAATAATCTGCTCAGGAAATGTAACTCAGATACCATTATGACTAAACACACAATTATTGAAATATTTCATTTGATGAGGTCAAGATATACTCCAGCGTTTTAACACTTTAGTGTTGTGTGTAAAATACAGATTGTCAAATAGTGTCAGATGTACATGCTGTTGTTAATTAGAACTCCATTAGGGTTTTAACTAATGAGCCTCTTACTATAAGTACACGAGGAGTGTTGTTAAGCAAGAAAATAGTGTCCTCGTTTCTTTTTAACCCTGATCTAATCTTGAATGCGTTTAACATCTATGCTAAATAGTCTTTACAGTATATTGCGTTTCCTTGGGCTACACCCTGGTGTAATTGCTGCTGAAATGTCCCCATTTTGCTGCAGGGATCATTAGATTTTCATCAGCTAAGACAGTAAACAACCCAGAGGCAGCCATCTCGTTCATCAATAAAAAAACACACACACACATACACACACAATCGCACTATCAAATGTCATCTGAACTAACTAGATAAATAAAATATCAGAGTTGGCTCGTGGCACACAGAGAAAACCGCAGCATGTAGTGTTCTGGACTGGTTGGCCCTCCATCCGCAATTCTCCAAGATGTCATTAAGGTCCCGGTGGATGAAGACGTCCCCGGCCTTTTTGTTTTGCACTCTAGCCGGTTTGAACTAAAAAATGGGTTAGCTGGATCACACGGGCACGAGCACGACATCATGACGGAGCTCCAAAGATGCGAGTCTGTAACAGGTGGTGTTTCAAAGGACCAGAGATAACAGAGATGAAGAAAGGGCTGATGGGGGGGGACAGACACAGTGAGAGGTGGGGCGCAACTGAAGAGGCTAGATTCCTCTTCATCTTCAGAGATTTCTTTATGTTTTATTTCCCTCAACGGATGTGTGTGCATATGCATGCAATCGCACTGAGGAAAGTCTCATCAGTTTTGACAAAAAATATTACTTTAAACTCTTTACTGACAAGAATGACCTGTACCATTATGGTCACCCTCCATCCATATTGTTTTTGTCTGTGTCTGTGTGCATGTCTGTTTGTTAGCAAAATATCACATGAACCACTGGATAATTTTTATTGAAATTTGCAGAAATAACTAAATTAATTAACTAAAAAATAACTACATCCATTTGACTAAATCAATGGTAGTAGCTGACACTGATCTCTAACAAATAGTCGACTTAAGCAGGTTGAATAAAACTTTGTTTAAAATTTTTCCCTTAACTATTTGAGGTCTGTTAGCAAAATAGTTTGTCAACCCTTGGACAGATTTGAATGAAATTTTCAGCAAAATAATCATTTGATGTGCCTCTAAAGCTGATTAACTTTTGGAGTCAATCCAATTCAAGACAGCGGGCGATATGCATTTTTTTAAGGATTGCTTGCCTTATTTTTACATTTTAGGTTAAATAGTAATGAGCACCTACTTTACTTGAGCTTGTCTTTACACTTACTCTCTACGTGTACCTATACAGTGTACATTTGCAGTGTATTTTTACACCTCACGACTTTTGCTTGAGACATTTGTTTACGTTGTAACTATTTATATAACCTAAAAAACATTTTTGCTTCCATGAATAAGTGTAAACAGAGAAGCTGCAGAACATTTCCTGCCATGGCTCAACGGTGACTCACGGTTTGGCTGGTCTAATCCCAAAACAACAACTACAGACAGTAAGACTGAATGATTATGAAAGCAAAGACAAACACAGTGAAGATACTGTTTGATCTGGGGAGATAAGAGGATATCTGAATGAGACAGGTTGTCCTGAGGAAACACTGTTGCTTAAAGAGACGAGCTAAACCCTGGTGGAACGCATTCAGAAGTTACAATGCATGCATTTAGCATAGAAACATAAACACTTTTTAGTGGAGAATACATTTAAAAAGTAAACAAGTGTCTAAGCAAAAAATGCAAAAATACTTTATACAGTGTACGCTGAGATTCCTGCAAAATATTTGGGTTTAAATAATTTTAGTTGTCAAAAAAATTGCTCTTAACTATTTGTGTACAACGCACAACTTCACTGATTCTCCAATCTGACATCGATCTGGCACTTATCTACTGCAGGTAAAACATTATCTGCTGAAGTGCTGAACTGAAGTGAGAGATGAGGGTTGAGAAATGGAGGCACATTGTAAAACCTTTATTATCCTTAATTATGGATTTGACCCATTTTGAAGCTAAACAATAACCACCACAAAATATTTAGCCGTTTTGTCTAAATGGCAAAATTGACTTATAAGCTGTAACATTAGGAGAGCTAATGAGGAGATTCTCAATTGACTATCTTTGCTATTCTTAAGACACCAAAGAGCATATGAGAGCAATTACAATATCTCCGTGTACCACCTGAGACATCTCTGTGAATTGTATTATTCATTAATCTTTTCCCTGAAAACAAGTGGCAGTGGCAGACAGCCACAACACATTCTGCCGTCTGCCTCCACCATCACGCGGCGCATTGCAAATTTAGCGAGGCTGTTTGAACTGTACTTTGAGAGGACATAATTTGATTATGAAAGATGACGAGAGAGGAGAAAATCCACTAGAGCCCCTGATTGTCAACAAGGTGTGTAAAAGCTCATCCTTCTTGATATTATTTACATGGCCCTTCAAGACAAATGCGAATGGAAAAGTAATTATAATCAACTGTATTGTCTGAAACTCTGACCATAATTTAATGTGTCATCACTTGAGAAGTTAATTTTTTTTTTTTTTAAATTTGCGAACAGACTGTTTGACAACTTTACAAAAAGTGGATGCAGGATCAAGAGAGAGCTGAATAATTCACCTCCTTCTGGTAAACAGTAAGCAAAGATGTGTGTAAAGTCATACTCCAGTCTAGACACGTCTCAGACAATTTCTGTCTGAGTTTCAGACCCCTCCGTGTGATATAGAAGAAATGCGACTGGAGTGCATGTAAATCTTGAAGGTGCTAAAAGAGCCAAGAGGGCTTGTGAGGATTTTACAAGTTTTTAATCATGTCTGTGGGAGATTTATCACCTTTTTCAAAGTGTATACTGTTATTTGGAAATGTTCACAATTTAATCTACGTATAGTAACACAGTAGTGCTCATAGTTTGTTTATAAAAGCCAACTGTATCAATATCAGCTGATCATAATTTCCCTTTGAGTAAGAATAGCAATAGTAAATAACTGTGTAAAATTTACTGGTAACCCTTGGGGCTGATGCTATTTGTATTTTGAAACCCCAGCTGAAAAAAAAAAAAATCAGTAAGTTAAAGCCCTACAGCTTTAGTTTAAATTAAATATAGTGAATATATTCAGGAGTCCCTACCATTTTTTATGATTTTGAGGCTGTGCTTTTGGAAAACCTGGTGCAAAATGCTCTTTTAAAGCATCAGATCAGATCCTTTCAAGTGAGATTCTGTGGAAAAAGATATGAACAATTAATATCTTACCCTTTTACAGATAGTGCTGAGCCCAGTGTGTAGAAATAATGTTTGATTGTGACTGAATGAATAATGGCTAATCCGAGTGGGGCCAAGACCAAAATGGATTGCTGCCATCCTAAAATAACTCAAGTCTCTAAAGTTTTAAAGTTCATGTGAAAACCAGGGTGTAAACTTTTACATAGCCATCAGTTTTGTGTTACATGGCTATTTATGTGGAGTTCAAAGGTTACTCACAAGGACAAATACAATCAACAACAGCAACTAGCTGTAGCGCTTCTGATGCAGCCTGGGGCACTTCTGGGGTAAAAAACATAATTTTTCTGCTGGAATAAATATGTAATGTGGCTGTAATAGCGTAAGACTAAACTGTTATGGAATCTTTGAGGTTGGAGTTGTTTTAAAGATGGCAACATTCCACTATGATCTTGGTCCTGCTCAAAATAGCTCGTAAAGATGTTCAGAAATTAGCCAAAATAAGGTAGTTTAAAGAGTTATCTACAACAGGTAAGATATTATTGTTCATAAATCTCCACACAACCATGCTTCTAAAATTATAGGATAAATTCTAGGCTGAAAAAATACTTTCTTATGGAACACACTTGACATGGAAAATTAATCACAGCCTATCTAGCTGAATCAAATTTCTTCCTTTTTTTTATTTTTTTAGGTTTTGTTTTTAGTTTGGGTCTAACCAGATATGGAGATTTATACAGTTTAGCTCATGCTCCACTCAAAACCAGTTTATATCATCAGGGTTGATGAATTACTTACTATTTAAATGACATTTTAAAAATAAAAATGGTAACAAAGTGCTTCATCATTAGATGAAAACCCAGCAATGACAGCCTTATAAGCAAAACTTGGTAACAGTACTTCTATTTTAACTGGAAATGTTCTCAACAGCAGCTCTTCTAAATATGCTCCAACAAAATTGATGAACAACAAATAATAGAGTTATTTTAGTGAAAGGAAAACTAAACTCCTCAGCAAATGTGGAAAAGTTGCATTTCTTTTACACAGACTGGTTTCAGAGCCTCTAGGGTGGAAGAAGCTATAAAAAAAGATGCTAAACCTGGCTAAATTCATGCAGAAATTGTTGATATATCACAGGATGACAGGTGCAATGTGCAGCAGTCACCTTTTTTTTTTCTTAAATCCGAGAATATATCAGTTAAAATGTGATTATATTGTGATTACATAATGAGAGTGTGAGGTAAAAAACTGATCTATTCCCTCAAAACAAACACATTAAATGTTTTGAAATGCTGTTATTAGCCACAGAATGAAACGAGTGTCCCAGATAATAATACATCTATGAAAGAACGAGAAAATGAATACGAATTATCATGTTTCAACAAGACTGAAGCACAATTTATTTTAGACAAGCTTTGACATGTAAAACAGAAAATAGACATTTTCAGCCACCTATAAGAAATTTACACTAATAAAACAACTGTGGGTCAAAGTTCTGGTGTCGCAGGTATGGTTAGGGAACATAAGTACTTAACATAAATGTATTTAAAAGTCATTATCTGCTGCTATTGCCTGCCACTGAAAGCTAAAATTGAGCTTTATTGTTTTTGCCCATGCATGTCTGTACCGTTTGCAAAATATCCACCACTGGATGGATTTTAGCACAACTTACAGACAGTAATCAGTGCCTGAACCTCTACAAGTCTTTAACATTTGGAGTCAGCCCAATTCAAGATGGCTGCCACAGCTAACTGACATTAGGCAACACAAAAATGGCAATAACTCAGTGAATTTTGAGTTAAAATTTGATGTGGTAGTAGCTGATAGTCATCCCCACGATATACTTTGAGCAATAACACATCTTACAAGATTTTATAATATTGCATGAGATAGCACATAAGGCTTCAACATAAGATGATCTTAGTCTAAAACTCAGACATGAAAGGAGGCGGGCGATATGCATTCCTTCACATAATGCTAGGCCTTTAATTATAATTGAGTCGATCACTGCATCCAGTTTACTAATTCTGCTCAGAAATAAAGGAATAGAAAATGGCAGTGGTTGAGACTGAAATTTAAACAGCTTATTAGGTAATTGCGCAAGTAATCGGCAGTTTATTTAATTTCAAACATCATTAGTTGTATCTCTAGCTAAAACCATCCCAGTATAAACAGACAATTCTATAATTAATAGGACAATGTGATAAATGTCCAATTATGAACGCTGCCCACTCATTTACTCAGCTGAATTTTAATGCTGTGGTTATTTTGTGGTAGTTACTCATGAAGGCTTCAGAAACACACAGAAGAGTGTGCCTTACGCTGTGTTGTTTTTTAACAATTCCATTTAAAATTTAGAGACATAAATGCCATCAAAGCCACAGTGCATGACCAACATGTCTACTTCTTGTTTCCTGTCTCCTATAATTGTTAGAAAAAATAGCAACACCTATATTCCATCAGTATGGATATTGTTAACATCTACTTCGGAACTCTGATTTTCACAACAGAAAATAATGGAAATATTCTAAAGAGCTGCAAGTGGATACTATTATCATGTCTACAAGATGAAATTGTGCTTAGTTTTGTCGTTTTTTTTTTTTTTTTGCTATAAACAACAATAAAATTAGCTATGTCTATTTTCCCGTTAGCCATCTTGCACTGTGTTGCACAAATCTGGCTTGAATTTTCCAGCATCTGGGGAATCGTTCTGCTCTTTGATGCATGACGGAGCGCGAAGGCCACGACGCCACACGGCTCCAGGTGTTAACACTGATCAGTATTCGTATTAGGAGCTAATCAAAGAGGTCGAGTTGAGTTAACTTTTTGCCTGGCAATAGATGAGCTACTCCTGTCTTTGTGCTAAGAACTAAACCACTTACTCCTGAGCAAGGACACTGCACCTTTTCTTCTTTTTTTTTTTTTAACTTTCCTGAATTTTATTTTTTGCGTAAAGATAGAGGACTCTGCTCCCTTTTAATGCTCAGTGATTTGGATGCTACCAACATCTGCCTTAAATCCTTCAGGCTACGTTTAGTATAATTAATTCAAATGATTGCGAATACTAATAGACTCTAAAGAATCTGTATATAAATATGTCCGAGTACACAAACAATTTCAAATATCCAGCCGCACAGTGCAGTCAGAGGAGCTTTTGCTGTAGATGAGCTCTCTTGAAGTCAAACCTCCTGGCTCAGCTACAGTATCAGCTGTAAAAGATAGATTAGGGTCCTCTGTAACTGCTCTCCTGCTGAGGCACAATGTAATAAGGTGAATGTGTGTGTGGGGGAGTGTAAGACAGGAGAGGACGCATCTTAAACCCACTGCACACATCCAGTGTGCCTCCTGTGTATCAAATGCGGTATGTTTACTTCTGAAAGTTAAGTGTGGGAGATTTAGAGAAGTGTGCTTTGAGAGAGACAACTGGAACAGCTTACACTGCTTTCTAGCAGAACACAAGCCGACTGTCGGGTGGAAAAAAGAGATTGCTCCCACTGTGATCAATCCAACTGCCTTAGACAATCAGGGTGGAATAGACGGTCACATTCCTCCAACCTGCAGGAAAACACCTCTGTGCCCCCCATTATCATACACAAAGAACAATACCTTCAGTCAGCTTTAAAGAGTCATATAACATCTTATTGTGCTTCTTTAATCACATCAATAATACAATACACATAGGGATTTCGCCTCAGCTTATTTGAAATCACAAGCAGTTTGTGTAAAGGAAGAAAACACTTTGTTTACAGGATTTAGATTATTTTCTGTTTGTTTAGCACACTCACATTTACCTGAATATCAGCTGGATATAAATGGCCTCAACTGGAAAAAGAGCCTAATGACTGAGTCCTGCAACCATGCAGAGAGAATTACGGCCATCACAAGCTAAGACCCTCAGAAAGAACCTCAGCAACAAGAACAAATACTACCACTTTAAAGCAATAGTTCAGATCTTTTGAAGTAGGGTTTGTAGAAAGTTTGTGAACAATTCCAATTATTCTCTTTATTGGCTCTCTGTAAGGTTTAGAATCAAATTACAAATCTTCTTTTGACATCCACAGCTCTTAACGGTCAAGCTCCACCTTATATTAAAGATCTCATTGTTCTATACTTTCCTAAAAGAGCACTTCGCTCTCAGACTGCAGGTTTACTTGTGGTTCCTAGAGTTTCTAAAAGTAGAACAGGAGGCAGAGATTTCAGCTCTCAGGTTCCTCTGTTGTGGAATCAACTTCCAATTTTTATCTTTAAAGCTGACCCTCTGTCTACTTTTAAGACCAGGCTGAGGATGTTCCTTTTTGATAAATCCTATAGTTTGGATTGGCTTAAGTTTCCTTAGGTTTAAAGTTGTTTGAAGGTGATGACAACAATCCACTTTCATTTTGACCTCACTCATGCTAGCCGTTAGCTCATCTATCTGGTCAGAATTAAACTTTATTTTTCAAAGTGAGGTCATTCAAAGAGCTATCCACAACAGGTAAGATATTAATTGCTCATAACTTTTCCATAGAACCATACTTTGAAAGATCTGAACTATACCTTCATGATGCCATCACAGAACATGGAGAAAGGCCACATTAAAGACTCTCTGTGTATCTCTTTGGAAAATCTATAATATGAAAACATGATGAACACAATGCGTTTTTCTTCTGAGTGTTTCATTCTGCAATTATTAAAAAGAAATAAGGCACACAACAGGCTTAGTGTATTTAACACACACATCACTGTATAATATTATTGATGAATTTTCCAATCATGCCACAGCTCCGGAGACGCATTGATTTTTTTAAAGTCACTATTTATTCTATTTCATGCTACTATGAACTCACAGTTCAATGAGACTGTCAGAACAAAAAAAATGAAGGAGCCCTGCTTCCAATATGCTTACTGTGCTGCCACAGACTCTTCAGTTTTACTCATAAAAAGTCAGCTTTTTTGACAAATCAACATATGATTTGCATCACAAATTGCACCTTCCCATATGTATACATTGTGATTTATAGCTCCAAAATACTAGTGCAGTTAAAATTAAGGAAACTACAACGAGGTCAACACTTTGGCAGAGCCCAAATCTGAGCCCTTGGATACAGCTGGAACACAACAAATATAGTCCTTAGGCAGCGAAATAACAAAATCCCTATAAAACATTTAAGGAATGGATCCAAGAATGAAAAATGAGGCGGCAGAGCGTAGTTATAGCTACAGTGCTAATTGGAAGTGAGCTGAGCTGGAGAAAAAACCTCCCCATCTCACTGCTGATGTCAACCATATGGATTTTTTTTTTTTTGCATGGACAGTGATCTATATTTGCTATACTCTCTAAACACACCAATATTTTATGATTTACCTCATTGGTGAGTTTTTGTGTGAGTAAAGGCTATTTTTTTAGATTGTGGACAGCTATAAATTGGTATTGATTAATTTCTAATTCAGTCCCTCTTATTTCGGTGTTACAGCTTGCAGAGGCAGGGATGTACCACTCGTTTGGACTGCTGCAGCAATGAGCATAAAAATAGATGACCTTTGTTGCCTTAATTATCCTTGATCCCATGCTGCTTGGTCAGTTTGATCCTTTTGACTTGCTGAAGTAAATAAATACTCATTGTTCACATATCAGTGATGACAAATTATCTGCAACACTGTGAAGGTTTTGAAGCTGGTTTAAGCTAGTTTACAGGAAAACTACAACAACGATATTACAGTGAGATTAGAAATGACATCCTTTTTTATTTTCCGCCGCTGAAGGCAAAGCGATAATGTTTTTGCCATGTGGGTGTGATTCTTTGTACCATTAGCAAAGTATCTCATGTATTACCTCATGGATTTTAATGAAACTCTCAGAAAGTACTCAATAGGTGGACATCTAGAACTGATTGACTTTTGAGGTCAATCTGAGTCAAACTGCCGCCACAGCAGACATCTTAGGAAACGTCCATTTTACAGTTATTGAGTTAAAACGTAGATGAACAACTGGATGTATTTCAATGAAGCTTTCAGAAAGTAATTATTGGTTATAAACCTACAACTGATTAACTTTTGAAATTAACTCAGTTTAGGATGGCTACCACAAATGACCTTATAAAACACAAGAATGGCTATAATTCAGTCAATTTTACAGATATTGAGCTAATATTTGATGTTGTAGTAGCTGAGAATTGTCCCCAACACATAATTAAAGCACAACCCATTGTGTAACATCTTGACCTAAAACTTTGTCTTTTAACTGTTGGCGCTAACCCCATTTGTCTGTTAGTGAAGAATCCCATGAACCACTGAATGGAAGCTACGTAATTAAACTTACAGAAAGCAGTCATTGGTTATAAATCTACAACTGAATAACTTTTGGAGTCTACCCAATTTAATATGGTTGCCACAGCTAATCAACCTTAGGTTACACAAAAAAGTACTAACAGATCTTGTGAGATATCGAAGAGATGGGGCATTTTCAAGGTTTAACCAAAAGGATTACAACTCCATAATTTCTAAACACAAGATTATTTTAGTCTAAGATTCTGCCATGAAAGGCATTGGATGACATGTACTCAAGGAATAGCAGGCTTTTAATTATTTGTTTGTGCAAGCAAAAAACTTAAACACTGCATCTCTCAGAGGCAAGCAAAGCCCCTACATTAAATCTATCAGAGCATACCTTCCACGTTATGCCTCCAGTAAAAACCAGGGTATCCGTCTCTGTCATAGTTTAGAATCAAAATGGATCATGAAAGTAATGAGTAAAACAAATTAAAATGAAGGGTGGCTGACTTTAAAAATTAAAGGAAAGAAACCATCAACGTGGAGTGCATCAATGCCACTCCAGCTCCATGATCGCCGCTAATTAGATTTCCCTGAGCTCAACAAATCATACTGATGGGGAGAGAAAAACATTCTGCAACTCAATAGCCAGCTGATAGGTAGTGATAGCATTGTCAACAGAGTCTGTTGTCCTGCCTGCTGATGTTGTTTGAGAGGGGGATTATGGATGATTCTGCAGTTTTCCGTTTACATGAAGTGACAGGTTCCACAAAAGGAAGGATTAAACAATTGTTGGACAGTTTTCATACCTATAATAAAAAATAAACATAAAATTCCTAGATGTGTTCTTGTCTGTGGGATATTTTAATTGCGTAACACTGTCATTAAAAACTGGTTTTATTAGCTTTAGATGATCTGAGAGAAATTCAAAATACAACAGCAACAAAAAAGTAAATAATCTCAGTGGCACTTATATTATCACCCACCACCATGCTTGCATGATTGCTGTCGAGAGTTTCGTGTGTATGTGCTCGTTTGTCCGTCTATTAGCAAAATGTTTCATGAACCACAGGGCAGATTTTAATGAAAATCTCAAAAGATAATCATTGGATATACATCTACAACTAATTAACTTTTTGAGTGAACCTGATTCAAAAACGGCCACCACAGCTAATCAACCTTGGCAAACACAGAAATGACTACAACTCTGCCAGTTTTACAAATGTTGAGCTAAAATCTGGTGTGTTAGTAGCTGAGAGTCATCTCCAACACATACTCCCAGCACTAACAGATCACTTGAGATCCTTACTTAAAACTTTATGTATAGAGATAATTTTTTGTTTTTAAGAATAAAAGTGAGGAAATCACCCCCAAGGACAAAGTAACACCTATTATATCTGCTTTCCAACTGTTTTTGTTCTTTTTAAAAAGAGAAAATTGAACAAATTGAATCAAGCTAAAAGACTAATACAGAATTTCTCAGCATAACCTCAAACTCTCACCCAGAAAGCTGAAAATTGGACACCATTTGGTGTCTGCTCCTTTTGTAAAGAGACATTAAATTCAATATTACTTGCACTTTTGAGTCTGTTTTCTGATTTGGTGAAACAAAACCACAATTTTACTTTCCAAGAATACTTAGTATCTTTCTGCTGAAGAAAGTTAAAGGGACCAATATTGCAGTGATGCTTCGGTTCATAATGTACATGTAAACCTGAACCTTTGACTGCAAATGATTAGCGATGAAAGAAAGAGATCCATCCATCCATCCATCCATCCATCCATCCATCCATCCAACCATATGGTTCTATTCACAGCAGCAGTTTTTCCACAGTGATTCATCTCCTCATTAATCACATCCTCACTTGACCTTGTTGTTGCAGGCAGTGTTTTCAGTGTTTTAAAGGAATTTCGTCTTTAATAATCTGTCATGTTGGATGCACTACACACTGTTGCTCACAGCCTCTTTTGAAGTCTGCCAACCAATCGGGAGCCGATCAACGAAGAGCAGCAAAAGTCTTCACTTGGAGCTTTCTTGGCTCAAATCAAATGCTCACTTTCAAGATGCAGCCCTGCACAGAGCTTGTTCGGCTTCATGTTTTTATCTATATTAATGAGGACAAATAAAATAACAAATATTAGCTAAGCTAACTAATCTATAATTTTTGCTAAACATAAATATGTGGTTTAGTATCTGAGAGTATTTGACAGTGTGAGTGCCAAAGGCAAAGGTGGAGCAATAATGTTTTAACCCATGTGAGCGTGTGTTGTCTGTATGGTTAGCAAAATATCTCACAAACCACCGGGCACATGTTAATGACCCTTTCAAACAGTGATCACTGGAGGCATATCTACAACTAATTAACTTTTGGAGGCAACCTGATTCAAAAATGGCTGCCGCAGCAAAACAGTCTTAGCAAAGAGACAAATGGCTGTAATGCAGTCAGTTTTACAGATAGTGAGCTAAAATTCAGCATGGTAGTAACTGTCATTCACAAGACATACTCTGAGTGTGAACAGATCATGCGCCTTATCCCATTATAAGAATATTGTTTTCATGGTTTGTCCAAAACAGCAACCATTCGATAGGTGAGATGCATTCCTTCAAGGAGTGCTAGGCTTTTAACCTAATGTTATGTCAATATTAAGCACACATTTTCTCCTTCAGCTTGCTCATCTGGTAAGAGAAGTGTTGCTTTAGTTAATTGCCTCCTAACACATGACTTATTAGTTTGTGTGTGTGTGAGTTTGTGTGAATTTGAGTGTGCATAAAGCACGCAAAGATGCTAATCACTTTGGCTGCCACTAAAATGCCAGCAGGTCTGCAGGAGACATTCGAGTGCAGCGGGTAAAACAGGTTTTTATTTTTTTTCGAAGGTAGAAGAAAAAAAAAAATCAAGGTTTGTTTTAAGCAATCTTTTATGCTTTGTAGTCCTGTAGTCCCTGTTTAATCTCTGCAGATCCACCTGCCTGTCTGCTCCTCTGACAGGGACTTACTCACCTGGAACAGACCGCTGCCAGCTGCCTGAGCTGATCACAACCCAAAACGTTTCTTGATCTTCTCTGTTTTTTCCTTTGGTTTTTCATTTCCCACTTAGCTCTGTACCAAACGTAGTGGGTTTCTCAGTTTTAAAAGTAGCAATTGGAGGCTTAGTCTCAAGTTTCAGCTGTACATTGTGTGTATTCACACTGCAGCAGTTCTGTCTGACAAATGGTCAATACATGATTTATTTTTACTTTCACGTTTAACTCTTTCCGGTGCACAACTTAGGGCTAACCATGCATTTCATTTTTGAAATCTTATATAGATGTATTTTTTGTTGGCTTTACATTTTAACAATTTGCCGTTACAAAAATACTAATAAAAAGGCTATATTTATAAAATATGTATATAAAAGTTATATATTGTATAAAGCAGGAATTTTAAAAAAGGCAGGCAAGTATGTATTTTCCCCAGTGTGTTTTTGTCTTTTTGTCTGTTAGCAAATGGCCTCCTGAACCAGTGGACAGATTTGTTGAAACTCTTAGAAATTAATCACTAGATGTCCATCAACAACAGATTAACTTTTGAAGTCATCTGATTGAAGATTGTTGCCAGAACTAATCATCCTTAGTGAACACAAAAATATCTAGAACTCAGTTTGTTGTGTTAATTTTTCAGTGTCTTCCCCTAGAATTATCTTGTGCATGGGTTAATTCAGTTTTTGTTTACTTTTGACATCTAACCTGGGTGGTTGAAAGAACCACACAGCTGCAGATAAAACCAATCTATCCTACAAAATGCATCTGTTCAGGTTCTCTGCAGGCAGCTCAGACTCAGAGCAGAGCTCCACACGGTACACTTCGATTTTCAGAAGAACTACCTGGGTCGGAATTGAATACCTCCACCAGCTGATTCTCAGCCTGCTTCCAGTCAAATTCCCAGTGCCCTCCAAAGTAAGAGAAACATGTCTGCAAAACGTCTTTTATGGTTCCGACTTGGGCTGATGTGGAGAAATCTGACAAAGATTAACCAATTCCTGTCTATCTGTTATCTAATAAGAAGCTCAGATTCCCTCTGAATCAATTGTGTGTCATATTTATTCTCTTTATTTTATTTTTTCTTTTATATTTATTATTTGATTTAAAATAGTTTACTTTCATTTTCACAGTGAAATGGTTTACAATCCATCATATCATATCTCACACAAACCTGAATAGTTTTGCTTTATGATAACACAGACAAACTTCCTATGTTAATTAACAAAATCCTATATTTTCTGTAGCCCCTTTCTTTACAGTTAGTTAATAAATTTTTAAAAATTATTTACCTTATCTTTTTTTCTTGTACATTCAAAAGATTTGCGAATAAAATTTTTCAAATAACAAAACAACTGATGACTATTATTTATTCAACATGCGACGAATTGGTTTTTAAAACGTTGTTATAAATTGCTGTGAAATATTTGGAGTCGTTTTAAGATGGAGGCAATCCTCCTTGACTACTTAGAGTAGATATAAGCTTTTCAAAATTTGTTCTGGGTTCATCTATTTCTCCAAACTGTGGTTGTTCAAAGAGCTATCTACAGCAGGTAAGATATTATTGGTCATAACTTAAGCCCACCTTAAGAGTTTGGAACTATCCCTTTAAGGGAACCTAAGCTCTAGTGGGGTAACATTTGATTTAAATAGAGAAAGTAAACAAGATAAAAGCAAACACAACCAGACAAACATTGAACAAAAATCCCCACCAATTAAACATGTGGTTATCTCTGGGTCTGTCTAAGCATGTGATTCCTTCTGTGGGAGCCTCGATAAACCAGGTAAGCAAAATAACAAAGAAGGAGTTTTCATCAAGGCTATTATCTGAGCAGAACTGCGCTGCTGAATGTATTCCAATCTAGACTTGTCTTTGATGAAAGCAGCAGGAAGCCTTCTCACTCCCTTCCCTCTTATCACACTGTCAAGCCAGCTTGCCTGCTCCCACACTTGGCGCTTCCCAGCAGAAAGGGCACTGCTTGTTAATGCCAGTGAGCTGGAAATGAGTCACAGCACCTCGTCACGTGGCTGATCTATACTCCGACGGGCGCCCTCTGCTCGGCAGCGGAAGAGCACGGTTTTCCTTGCTCGTTTGACATTCAGCACCGCTATCATGAAAGGGGTTCTCATCAGATTGAGCGGAATGAGCAAATGTGTACATTGAGTAGGACATGCAGCAGTGAGCTGAACTGAGGGCTGTGTGTTGGGGCTCCACATCATCTGGCTGGTTGTAGCAATTAATATTTGTTTTTATTAGGTATAATATAGTCTTTTGCAGTTCAGGTGCTTTTCTTTTAAACTCACTGTTTCTAATTATCCCTCGCTGCTTAAAGCGATAATATGTTTGCCCATGTCTGTGTGCATGTGTTTGTCTATCCCAAAAATGTCTCTAAAACAGGCAATTTAACAAATATTGAGCTAGATTTTTTGCGGTAGTAGCTGAGAGTCACCCCCATGATATACGCTGAGTGCTAAGATCTCATAATGTCACCTGAGTTTGTGCATAAAGTCCTTTACAAGGTTTGACCAAAACAGCTGTAACTCCATCCCTACAAGAAGTGCTACCCCTATAATTTGTATATAGTCATAGCTAACAAATATTTTTTTTTTTTACGGTACACTGAATTATTGCAGCGTAACTTTAGTTGTGTGATGATGTGATGATATCAAACATTTAGTTTTTTAAGGTGAGTTTGTTCTAACCAGCCTTATGTTTTTATTGGGAATTCAGGGAAATAATTTAAACATTTGCATTGATGTTTAAATATGAAAACCCACCTATTTTGGTTAACGTACACAATCAGCTTTTATTCCCCCATCATAACCCAATTACTGTGCTAACTATGCTTAGCTTGATGCTAATGCCCTTTAGCTTTTATAAGATTATAGTGTCAGGGGTTGGTTAAAAAGATCCAGTGTGGGGTCAGTTATTGGGGTCAAATTTGGATGCTTCATATTATTTGTATTGCATAATTTTTAATTAACCACATAACTTTATTAAATCAACTATTATGCAAAAAAAAACAACCAAAAAACAACTGTTCATTACTGTCACTCTGGATTGGATTTTCGTACAACATTTCTTCCCTACAGCTGAACCAAGTATTTAACTTCTTCCCTTCCACGGCATTTAAGACTCTAGTTTTCATAAACACAAGTTGATTACCACTTTTGTTTTTATTAAACAACCACAAAATGCTGGTCTGGCACCACAGAAGGAAACTCCTTACTGACAATAAATTCCAAACAAGCTTTTGTTTTCACTTTGTTTACCTGACACAGAGCTCACTAACTTCATCTCACAGTAAATTGGCTCAAACCACCCAGACGGTAAAAAGTTCACTTGGGCAAACAAATAAGACCATTTTCTTACTTTCTAAAAGCTCTAATGTGTTTAGAAGCAAATCATTAAATTTGCTTTATGTGGACTTTGAAGCATTCAGCTAACAGGCTGTTAAAGGGATTTTTTACCCAGCTTCCTTATACAAAATAGCCGTCTTTCTTTTACATGTTTACTTTAGTTTTTTTTTTAGAGTTAAATCACATCAATACTCCCAAGTGAAGACACGATATTTAAAGCCATATATTGTGTTATATATGTTTATTAGTCTAATGATCAGCAAAACGTATACCCATCAAAATTATTTTCTGAATAGTTAAAATCAGAGAAAACTGTTTTTTACTTTCAAGGTTTAGCCTACGGGAGGAAACAAAGTAAAATCCCTAAATTTTATTTCATTTTTGGCCTTCAATAACCTGGCTTCAAACAGTCCCATTATGATTACAAAAAGGTCAAATAAACCCCCCAAAAAACCCTCAGCTCAGGACAGTGTTGGATACTACCAGCCAATTAGCTGGTTAATTGATGCAAATTAATAAATGATTACCCCCATAAATTAGTAATTTATCGCCAACTGGTGATTTGCTTTTATTACTTTACAGAGGTTAATTTTTTTGTGCAATGTTATTTGCTTTTGCTTTTTATAGGTCTTGCTTTTATTAACTCATTTCTTTCCACTTCACTGGAGAAATAAAGATCCGGCATTAAGTAACCAAGAGCTTAACTTCAACTTAGTCAATGCACTGGGGCTGTTGTCAAGCACCATTTGAGCCAAATAGAGAAATTAACAAAAAGAAGGCCACATCACATGAGAGAGAGTTAGACAGTTTCTATTTTTACTGTGCAGTGTTTGTTCAACGAAAGAGCTAGGATAATGTTTTTTTGTTGCAGCTTTTTTCTTTCTTTTTTTAAGAGATGTTAACAGGCAGATAATCATTTCAAATTAACATGGAAGCTAATTGGTTTTAGAAGAATTTGAAACAATACATTACACACACCTTTTAAGATAATGATCCTAAAACCAGTGACTTCATCTGTGACTTGTGGGAAATCTTTATCCTTTTAGTCCAGGATACTTAATTTTACCAATTAGCTATATTCGTAAAATACAATTATATAAATGAGAGGAAAGGCTGTTTTGTTGCAATTAGTTATAAAAAGCTTGTTATTTTAACATTCGACATTTTCAGATTTAATCAAATTGTATCTTGTTGTAGAAATTAATGTTTTAATACAATCCAGTAGTTACTGAGAGATTTCAGACAGAAGAAATGAAGTGATGGACACCATAAAAACATTCGGACACTATCATCCTCAGAGCAATGCTCACAGCAAGGCTCCAACTTTATGGGTCAAACTGTTGCTTTTACAGCTCCTTGGTGCATCTTTTAAAAAAAATGTTTTTTTTTTTTTTTTGTTTGTTTCAGGGCTGCCTCCTTTATTCATTGTTAACTTGAGATTTTATGATCTTTCCAACTTGTTTTTCCTGTGAAGAAAACTTATGACATACAGCACAGGAATCTAGAAAGCTCAGCAGAGTTACTGGAGGTAAATTATGTTGAGGGACACTTCCCTTTCTTTTCCCCCTCGCCAAACGCAAAATTGCTCCTTTCAGATATGAGAAGCAAATGGGAGCTAAATTTTGAGCCAGGGTCTGGACATACCCATCAAAAGGAACTAATAAAGGCAATTTTCAGCTTGTTTTCCTGGAATTATTCAAGAGTGGAATTCCATCAGTGCCTTGGTACAAATAAGGACTGTTTCACGCAGGATGATGATCCCACTACAACATCAAAAATCAGCCAGAATGTAGATGATCTTTGCAGGGTTCTGGCGAGGACTTTAGGCATGTATTAAGAATGTAGCATGCTACCTAATACATTGAACAGAGTGTGATAGGTCAACAATGGTTCGGAGCTTGCAACTAACATTTATAAGTGATGTTGTGATGGTTTATCATCATGGTGGCAGTGTACTGGGGCCCTGGGTGGTATCCACAATGTGGGACACACATTCACCAGCATGGATTGGTCATCAAGAATTTTGAGCAAGACTGCCCGCGCTGGTCCATGCCTACGCAACCACCATGATCGTGACAAGGTCATGGAAACAAGGTAGCACAGATCTGAGAGTTGTGGTGGTAAGTTGGTGTGATCTTCCAGCACACCCGACCTGGTCTGAGTCATGCCGGGGAGGGCATGAGGGAAACTCAAGTAAAGAGGAAAAAGAACAGGAAAACCCCTTTTTGGGAAGTACTAAGGCCCTGTCCACACAGAAAGCCTATCATCGCAAAGAGTATTCTTAAAAATATCCTTGTAAACACAACACAGTTTCTAGAAATGTTTTCATCCACACGGAAACACAGAAATCAACCCAAACATTGTAGTAGCTATACCAGGCCTGTATGTGGTGCTGTAACTGATGTATAAGCAGCTGCAAATGCTGTAATGATTCAAGATGCTGGTGTCGGCAAACAGAAGCTTCAACAAACAGAAGGGAAAATTAAGCTTCATGTGAATTTAGCTCTCAGAAACACAGCATCTCATGCAGTTAAAAGCTTGGAACCCACGCTCTCTAGTTTAAAGCTGAAAAAGCTCTCTAGATGGGTAGGAGAAACATCTACTATAGACTAGAAGCCCCATCGCTTTGTTTTTAAAACTTTTACGCTTGGCGTTTTAAAAGATTTTCAGTCTGGATCTTGGTTTCAAAATATTTAATTTAGGGGCTCCTAAAATGCTGTCACCACGTGGCTAAAATGATAAAAATCCTTTGAATATTCATGAAACCATGTGGATGGGGCCTAAAAGTATCATGATATGTAATGTAGGTCACAGAAAGAATAACAGGGTTATTGATCATAGTGAAGGGAACCCAAACAATTTCTGTCAAGTTTAAAAAAGACAAGAAAACAAAAATAATCTGTAGGATAAGCAAAAAAGGGCATTTGTGGTAAACTCTGTTCCCAGTGTATTTTATATAGTCTGCTTATACTATGCAGAAACACTAATGAAGTTGTATCCTCAGACACATCTGACAGAATGACTGAATGAGGTAAACTTTGAAATCTATACAGGCTGTTTGAAGGAACAAAATCAGTGGTTAAACTGAGGCGCTTGACTCAATTAATTACAGGTTTCCCTTTTAAAATCTGTAGCTTCAAACACTCATCAAAGATGGGGCGATGTAACTGGTTGTATCAATACAATTTTTTTTTTTTCACTTTGCATTCAGCTGCGAGGAACATTAAACCTATCACAGAGTCTGGTGGCTTTCCACAGTGATTCATTCATTTTACGTCAAACCTTCAAATGAGTCAACCTTTGGCTGGTTCTAAAATTAGCTCCTTGGTCTTCATGAAGACCATGTGTTCTTTATGCAATATTTCTTAAAGCTTTAAGTTAAATAGAAAAGCGGTTGACTTTTATTCTAATTGATATTTCCCCTTATGATTTCCCCTTATGATTCCTGTAAGTATGCGCTATAGTATATGTATCCATGCATTTAAAAATAAGCACACGCCTCCCTCTCTGTGTTTCTAGGTTGCAGAGGAAACCATACACATTCTTTCATCCACCTACATTAGTGCATTACCCAACCTGTACAGCGGGGACCGGCAGCCTCATTGTGTGAACGGGCCTTTCTGTTCAACATGTTTCCAAGCCAAGAGGTTAGAAAACTGAGAAAAGAGTGAATTCCAGCATGAGCTGAAACCCGCAGCATCACTGCAACACAAGATAACAGTGTTTGCTCTGTTTTGCTCAACCTGCTCATAGTTGTGGCAGCTAATAAAACAAACTGAGAGATAATTACAATGTACTGCATGGGCTTATTTTTTTTCTCTTTCCACAATTTATTTTACATAAAAAAAAAGAAACGAGTGTAACGTCTAACGATGCCATGCACATCATTAACATTGCTGAGCTGTTAACAGATAGACTACAACATTGTTTACACAGCTAATGCATGAATCCCTAAGGCCCTCAAACCTGCATTCAGTGTGCAAGACTGTTTCAAAGCCTAATTGGTGAGCAAACAAAAATAGATCTATGCCGAGTAACGACAGAAGCTCCCCACCTTTTACTTTGCCCCAGAAATATATATAGACAAGCCAATTAAAATAGTTTTTCCCTAATCTTGACTTCATGGAGATTAAACAAAAAGCATAGACAGTCCAAATATGCAATAAGGTATTGTGATTTAATGGGTCACAATAACCTAATAGGACCAAGAAAATATAAAATGTTACAAGTTCCTAGTTTTTTCCAATTTCTGTTCAACATTTTGTTTGTTTTGTTGTCTCTTAGCAAAATATCTCAGGAACCGCTGGATGGATTTTAATGAAACTTTTAGAAAATAATGAGTGGATGATTAACTTTTGCTGCCCACACAATTCAAGATGGCCACCATTGCTAACTTACCTTAGAAACCAAAACAAAAAAACCCCAAAATGGCTGTAGTTTAGTCAAAATTACAAATATTGTGCTAGAACTTAGTGTGAATGTAACTGAAAGTCATCTCCAACATATACTCCAAGTGCTACTAATTGTGCAAAACGTTTGCTTAAAACTTTACCATTAACTGTTGGAGTCAACCCTGTTTGTCTGTTAGCAAAATATCTCATGACTCATGTAAACAATTTCACTAAAACCTTCTGACAGTAACCATTTGATATACATCTACAACCGATTAACTTTTAGAGTCAATCCAAATCAAGATGGCTGCTACAGTTAATCAACTTTAGCCAGCACATAAATGCCTTTAACTTGTCTAAGTTTACAAATATTGATCTAAAATTTGATGTGGTAGTAGCTGAGAGTCAGTCATAGCAATATTCTGTGTGAGATTGCACATTGCATTATTTTCAAGGTTAGACTAAAACAACTAATATCTGTCATTTGTCAACAGAAGATGATCTTAGTCTAAAACATGACAGGTGGTGGGCGAGTCCTTCAAAGAGTGGTAGGCCTTTAATTTCTGACAAGGATTCAAAATCATCAATTTCCTATTTAGCTACAAATTCCCCGACAGTGTTGAATACAGGTTTTTGCAACTCTAACAAGTCAGCAAGGCAAAATCTACACGCTGAAAATCAGCCTCAAATGTCCAGGCTTTACTTCGGAGGACAGCAGAGATTGAGAAAGGGAAAGTGTGTGATTAACGCGGCATGTCAGTCAATGCAACTGAGCTTTGTGAAAATTAATAGCAGGCTTTCAGAGCTGCTGATGGTCAGATTAATAGACGCAAACTACAGATCCATATAGCACAAACAGAAATCTCAAGATTGATAGCCCTAATGTAGACTAAACCTCATAAAGGGATTTTTATTGATTGTTTTGCAAGCAAGCAAATAAATCTTTTAATTGATGCTAATTTGAATAAACCAAAAATGCTCCAATAGACAAGAAAGTTACAAAGTTGACATTTAAACTGTGGTAACATTACCAATAAAAAGTTAATACCAGTAATAGGAATGTTTTGTAGAGCCAGTAGTTGTTGCACTAATCTGTACATTATATTTATAGAAAGTGTATCTTAATTATTTTTTAATTTTGGTGACCAAATTTGATTTGAATGGTTTCATTTGTCTGTTATTGTTCATATGATTATGATTTGAGATTTTAAAGAAGGAAGCATCATGCAATGTGTATAAATATACTAATAATTCGATATTAGGCAGAGTTTTAGCATCTTCTGTCTAACAGTGCTTCTGTTCAGGGATTTGTAACTGTAATGTTTTCAGTTCTTATGTCGTCAAACACATTTTAAACACAAGGAGAAACTTAAAAAGAAGTCATAGTTTTAAACCAGTACCTGCCCCCACCTAAAAATAGTAAAAAAAAAAAATAGACATTCAATTATTAAGAATAACCATTTGGCTAATTCTGCTATATTTACAATAATCTAATGGTCATTACTATACACTGGCCTAGTTAGAAAAAC
Source organism: Kryptolebias marmoratus (assembly GCF_001649575.2). Taxonomy (NCBI): domain Eukaryota; kingdom Metazoa; phylum Chordata; class Actinopteri; order Cyprinodontiformes; family Rivulidae; genus Kryptolebias; species Kryptolebias marmoratus. The sequence goes on along the minus strand of NC_051446.1, from coordinate 17,492,866 downwards.
TAACAAAGTAAATAAAAGAGCGGATTTTAGGTACTAACACCAATCGACTGCCATATAAAGTCTCATTGAATTATTTACGTCAATGAAAATAACTTTCAAGGAGACATATTTTGTCTGGTTTTCACAATAGATATATACATTTTTCAGGATTTATTGAAATGTCTGGTACATATTTCAGTCAAAACAGAAAAGTATCACAATACAAAGCATTGCAGTATTTCAAAGCTCTCATAAAGTTTGCCTTCTTAGCTTTTTTCTTTGCAGCTAGTTTTAAACGACATGCTGAGACATTTTAATTCACTCTTCTGCTTTGTTTCATGAGCAGGTTCTTCAAATTATATAAAAGTTTAAGAGTGTTGATTTTACTCGATTTGATGATTAGCATAAGAAGCAACCCAAACTAAAAGTAGCACTCAAATAACTGTTAGAAAAGCAGTAGTTTTATGTAAAGCTCAATTTCTCCTTGTCTGCAGTTCAGCCAGGTGAAACTATCTTTTAGGCATGACCTGGTTGAAAGTCGCCAATAAAAACTGTTCATGGATACTAAAAAAAACCTGTTCTTTAGATACAAAAGTACATAAAGTCTTCTACTCACATATTAGCTGCAATACTGAGCTTCAATGTTATTCAAACACCTTTTCTTATTGGCAAATGTTCAAAGCTGTTGATTCTGTTGACTATATTTTTACTTATACCTTCATTTTGCTTTTGTCGTGCAGACTTTTGTTCATAATTTCCTCATTACCAAAACAGAAAAATGGAAATTCCATATTTTGTCTGGGAATATTACATACATAAACTAAAAAAACAACTATTAATCTTTTTTTTTTATCAATATGAAGTAAAAGTGCAGCATTACTAGCTCATTTCTTATGAAATACAGTGGAAAATATATATGTGCTAGTGACAATTTGCAGTGAAACGATGTTGATGATGAACATTGAATTTGGCGTTCCTTCAAGCAAAACTAGGTCTTTATTTTTCTGAGTTCTCAGTTGGTTGCAGACACACAGCATCATGCTTTCAGTTCGAGTAATACTTTTCATAATTTGCCTCTCATAAGAGCCAGACACTTTTCTTGGTAGTGATGACAACAGAGACCAAACAAGCTTAAAGAAAACAACTTATTTTCCATATGCTGGGTGACAAGAAACACTATTTTCTAGTAAACGTTAATGCAACACGTCTGCCAGCTGTATAAATACACCAGATCTATAAATATAATGTTTTGCAAACCCTTTAGACAGAACAACTGATGACAAACACACACACAGAAACAGTAAAAGAATAATGCAGCTTTAAAGCACTATTCTGCTTTGATTTCTAATGTCTTTCTGCAAGACTATGATACCTTTTAAAACACTACACTCTTTACTTTAAAAAGAAAAAAAAAACCCAATGGAGACTTTTTTTTCCTGTTTGACACACTCATTATGTTAATGACAAACACCACAATGACAGTTATGCGTGCTGAAAAATGTCTGACCTGATAATTAGAACAGGGTTGCCATGGAAACTATAAGATCTACTTCAGGTATCTTTATTCAGAGGGGCAGCACAGGTGATAGCAAATGAAAGAATTATGTAAATTTAGTTCTGCATATTTAACACCCACCACAGTGATTTCCTATGCACCTGACTGAGCTGGAGCGAACTGTGTTCCGGCCTTGACAGACCAGCGGAGAAGAAAAACATTGCAAAAAAAAAAAAAAAAAAGGCATTTGGAACAGGTGCTGAGGAAATTGTGAGAGAATGACATGGACACAGAAATTGAGCTTTATTGCATCATTGTGGAAAAAAACAGAGTTTTAATACAAAAAAGTAAGTGAACGAAAGGTGAAAAACAAAAGCTTTTAACTACAACCTGGATGCCCTCGTTGTAAGTTAGGCGATGGTAAAGAAAAACTTATAGGCTAAAGTAGCCTAGCATTCCTTTATGGAATGGCCTCTTTCAGTATCAGAGTTTTATAGTTTCAGCTGACTGTGGTGGCCATCTTGAGTTGAATTGACTCCAAAACGTAATCAGTTACAGACAAACATCCACTGATTATTTCCTGAAAGGTTTACTAAAATTTGTCAAGTGGTTCAAAAGGTATTTTAATAACAGACAGACAGCGTTAACTCTAAATAGTTATCCAATTTTTGAAGAGCGCTCTGAATATTTGTTGGGGATCTGCCTCAGCTACTACCAGCCCTCACTGTAGGTCAGTATTTATAAAACTGGCGAAGGTGTTGTCATTTTTATGTTGGCTGTTATAATCGTCTGGGCATGGGTTGAATCATCTAATGACTGCTTTCTGCAAGTTTCATTAAAGCTTGTCCAGTTCATGAGATAATTTAGTAAAAGACAGACACACACAAACAAACGTTAACATCTGCCTTTCGGCTTTCTGAGGTGGGTGATAATACAAACTTATTGGGAGTGAGTAAGAACTGTTCGGGGAATCTGTGGCACCACCACACAAATATGGACTGTTTGTCCTCAAATCATGGCTTGCAAATGTTTACTTTTTTATCTTGACAGAGTGACGGTATTGATGTAATATCTGCGTTCGGGTGCGCTCGCTGATTTCACTTATTTGCCCTTGCTGCAAAAACACAGAAAAAAAGACCAAACATAACTCCTTGTTGTCCAGCAGGCGACACAAACATCCCCTTTATCAACTCAAAGTGCAGAGGGTGTCGCAGGTAGCTCTTATCAGCACCGTAACACATCCACTTGCCAGGCGACACTATAGATACCAACCCCTCAGTCACCTGGACAAGCATGGCACACTGCCCATAGTGTCACAGACTGACCTGAACATCATTAAGCCCAGGAAAATAACAAGTCAAAGCAGAGAAGCAATCATTTGTTCATCTGGATGATAAACAGATAACAGCGAACTAGATTCAAATCTGCACCGGGGGTCATTCAAATAACTATTTTTTTTTTCTTTTTTTTTAGCAGATTTCCAAAAGAATTAACATAGGGATGATTATGCCAATCAGCACTAGAAAAATCTTTATATGAGAGTGCATCAATGCTTTTTATAGCAACCAGCAGTGATGGAGCAGGTTTATCAGCCTGGAGTGTGGCAGTAAATCTGGGCAAAATTTTCAAGAAGTTTTAATTAAGTTAATTACTTTCTTCTTTATGCTTCAAATCTCCAACAGGATTTGTGAAAATCAGACTTGAATATTACTGCTAGAAACTTACAGAACTAAAAAGGTATGACAACCAACTGGCTTGCAGGCTAAAAGCGAGTCTGAGGGGGACAGAAACCAAAGTGGGTTGTTTATAAACTCCAACCTCCAAAATGCCAAGGTGTTTCAGGTGAGCTCTTATTCACAAACTTTTGCGCTGTCATCAGTTTTGCAGAAATATTTTCATATTCCAGTCGGAAGTAGGTCAGGCTGCACAGTGCTACATCTAGGGCTACAGCTAGCTGCTGCTGCGGCAATTTAAGCTCACAAATAACCACAGAATTTGACGTAAATCACCAGGTAGTGCAAAAATAACAACATAAAGGTTTGTAAAATAGGGTTTGCAAGCACTACTGTATTTTTTTTTAACTCTGGAGTTGTTCTAAGATGGCAGCTGTTGTGAAAGAAAAAGATTTACAGGCGTGTATAGCACGTGTTTGTTCACATTTTGACGCCAAGTATTATTGCTTCCAAGGTGATCCAGCTCTCCAGTTGTGACCAGACTGGTGGTCTTAGTATTTCTTACTGATAAGGTTTGTTTAAAAAGACACTTTCTGACAAGCGTAGGGTAGATTGATCTGCCTCTTGGATTTGTCTCATCCCTAGGATTTTCTGCTGGACATTTCTTTGTAATAAATTAATAAAAACCAACAAGCAAGGCCTTTTCTGTCTCCCCTACTATTTCTGCCACAACAGCAGCAATCTGCTTTGGTCGTAGCTTTGGTCAGACTTATTTGTCAGTCCAGTCAAAACGAAACTCCCTTTCTTCAAACTGAAGTTGTTCAAAGAGCCATCAACAATGGGTAAGATATCATACCTCCACAGAAGGGCACTTCAAAAAAAGTTTGAACTACCTCTTTAAGTGACAAAGAAGGGAAGAAAAGTTTTGAAAGATGGACACTGTGGAGAAAAATCTAATCTTTTTTTTGTAAATTGTCACTTTTTTATGCTTTAGTTTAGCATATCATGAAATTTAGATGAATAAATTCTTCTCACATGAAAAGGGCACTCATGATAAACCAGACAAAATAAATTATTTATGATTCATATTAGTACAGACGGCATAAAAGGAATAATTTCACCTAAGTGACAGATGATATGTCAAGCAAACCACATTTTGCACATATTGTGGATCAGATTTCTGGAAGATTTTCTGTCCAGGGAACACAAGCGGGCAGTTTTTTTTTTCTAGTTGCAGGTGTGGTTCTGCTACAACTGTATGCTAAAGAAAAAAAGTGACTTTGTGTTTGCGTATTACTATGTGCTGATGTCCCCGTGCCTATCATGACTGATCTTTCTTTTTCGCAGCCTCCCTTTTCACAGGCAGATGACCTGCTAATGAATAATTTACGCCGCTGCTAACGTTTTCAGATTAGACAGGGAAAATTGTTTCGGGAACACATGAATGTTTAAAGGCGAGTCACTGAACCTCTGTGGTGTCTGGAGGGGCCTCGCAAGTGTCATTAATTTGTGCCCAAACTGCCATCAGACGGCTGAAGCAACAGCATGAGATGCCGAGCGAATTCAGCAGAAAAAAAAAACAGAAAAAAAAAAAACATTTAATTTGTTGTGAGGAATCATTTGTTTCCATGCTGATACCTTTCCGGACTGATAAAAATGAGTGAGAAAGCTTTCCATCGCAGTGCAGAATACAAGGCTGCTGTCATCTTCAGAGGGAGAAAGGTGGGGAGGCGGGCGAGTTTGAAGCCACCTCTTAGTATGACTGGCAGTGCATCTGCATGTCCTGGCAATATTCTCTGTAATCACTGTGCATGCACATCAAAACACCATTTTTTTTTTATCTCTGCTTCAGGGCTGTGAACAGGGTAATAATGTGAACACAGAATAAAATGAAAGGCTGAGCCTTCCTTGAAGAAATGCATATCTCCCACTGCCTTTCATACCAGAGTTTTGCTCTAAAAGGACCTTATATTGAGAAATGACAAAGTTGCAACCTAGAAAATAATTTTGTGAAATATATCAAAATGTCATGCTTAAAATATGGGTTATGAAGGACTCTCAGCTACTACCACACCAAGTTTTAGCTCAATATTTGCAAAAGTGAGCGGGTTATACAATTTTCGGTGTTGGCTAATGCCGATTAGCTGTGGTGAATATCTAGAATTGGATTGGCTCTAAAAGTTAATCAGTTGTAGCCGTATGCCCAATAATTACCTTATTGTCCACCTTCATCTTTCAGTGCCATGCAAAAATAAAAGATGAGATGAAAAAATAAATGTTTCTAGGAATTTCCTTGGAACTGGATGGCAATCCATTTAACTTATCAATGCAACGTGGAAAAACTAAAGCAGGAATATGAATCCAATCTTTCATTTAGGAGTAAATATACTGCTGACAAAGAATCTGCAGAAGCATTTTTTTTGTTTTATGTTTTTTTGTTGTAGGATGAAAGCAACAGCATGAGACCCTGTGTGAAGTCAGATGAAAAATAACACATTTAATTTGTTGTGAGGAACAGTTTGTTTCCTGTGCTGATATCTTCTCAGACTGATAAAAATAAATGCTTTAAGATGCCTCCAAACAGCTCCTGCAGCATCACGAAACACTAAAACACACCGGATCAGATTTTTCTTTTTTTTTTTTTTTTTACTAACAATAACAAACATATTTCTTTTTTCCTACCATGTTATTTCATTAAACTGGGAATTTGGTTCCAATTTGTTACTTTTTTTTGTTTTTATTTTGTTGCTATTGGTCTCTTCTTACGTTCCTCTGAAGATTTTTGTCCTCATGCACCTTTTAGTGTTGCCTTCTTCCCTCCATCCATCCACCTCTGACTTCAGTCCCTCATCACTCATATTGTCTTCTCTTTGGTTTTGCTGATGTTCTGTCCACGGATCTCCCTGCTTCTCATTTTTCTTAGTTCTCCTTTCCTTTTATTTATTTACCTTCCTGATCTTTGCTGGAACTTCTGTCTATCTCGAAATACTTCTTGGTATCTGTTCTCTGCAGTTTTGTTCATAATGCGTATAGCCTTTGTTTATGTGACTGTTTTATAAAGATTATGTGCTCCATTTTGCATCTCTTGCATTCATAAGTAAAAAACAAAATGCTGAAGGCAAATAAATGGTGGTTGTTGAAATTATTTGGATGTAGTAGCAACCTAAAGGCAGAGAAAGATGACGGCATCTGTTATAAATTAATAATAAATCAGTACAGGAGCACAGCAGGCACTGAATTCTTAATTAAAAAACAATTAATCAAGTGTTTTGTGCGTGTTTATTAGCTCATTTTGACTAATGGTGGCTTAATTGAAGATGTGCATTTAAAACAACATTATTTCAGTTGTTTGTTTTGAAAACTCATATGAATCCATCTATCTATCTATCTATACTATAATAATGCTTAGAATAAAGAGTTTCTTTCTCTGCAATAGATGTTAACTTCCTATAGATCTTGGAATGCTGCTTTTTTCTGCTGCACTTATATCTTTTCAATTCTGTGGTGTAAAAAAAAACAAAACAACAAACCTACTATTTCCTTTTCTTGTACCCCTAACCCAGCTTAAGAGCATTTACAGAAAAACTCCTATTCAACAAGAAAACCTCTTATCCAGGTTAAGACCACTTAAACTACTAAAGAAACACATACTACAGAAACCCAGTCCGACTTGTGTTGGTAAAGTATAAAGAACCGCTGTCTAAATCATATAGGTGTCTGTCTGTGGTACAGCTTTTTTCTACCTTTAAAATAGACATTCTCTGAATCTGTTTCAGAGCACTTGTGCTACTTTTGACTTCTTATGCTACTTTTAGTTTTGTAGCTGTTGTTTTGCTACTTTTAACTAGCTTTTTGTTACTTTGAGCCATCCTTTTTTAATTTTAGCTGTTAGATTGTCTTTTAATACTTGTGAGGAGTGTTTTGTTAATTTTAGTTAGCTTTTGCTGTTTTAGCTTTTAGCTAGGAGTTTGCTACTTTTAGTTAGCTTTTTGCTACTTTTATCCTTAAGTTAGCCTTCTGCATTTTTTTAGCTTTTAGTTAGAATTGTTCTACTTTTACCTAGTAGTTTCCTACACTTTGATAACCTTTTGCTACTTTTACCTTTTAGCAAGGATTTAGCTACTTGTAGTTTTTTTTAATCTAGTGATTTTTTTTGTAAAATTTATGAAACATAATAATAATAATAATAATAATATAAGATGTTTGCTACTTCCTGGCTACACCTCCTCTGTCTTGCTTCTATTGTTGTACTTAATAAAAAAACTAGCATTGCAGGAACATTGTCTCTTTTTACAAAATATGATTAAATCTGTGCCTGAAGCTCTGTACTGTGTTGTTGTCCAATCCAGATTATAATGGAAAGTAAATCCCCCTGACCATGGCTGCACCCTAAAAACGAATGTTTTTCTGCCCCTGGTTTAAAGTTAATGTGTCGTGAGTGAATGTCCGACTGACACTAATTCACACAGCAAAAAGTAATAAATTATTGGGAAGGTCATTTTCAGTTCTGAGCAGAAGATGACCTGATTTTCAACAGACATTTAGCTTAATTTGTTACATAATTTTAAACAGGACAGCAAAAGAGTTGCAAAGGATGAAAAATGGAAAGAATGGCTAGACTAAAAGTCTGGGCACCCTGCAGTAACATTATAGCTTTAAACAGATCAACTTTCATGGCCCATCTTGAAGGTTTTGAAATCTTGCTTTTGCGAAATTCACCCCATTTTCTATCTGAATAGTTTTTATGTCTCATGAGAAACATGGCTTCAATTCGATGCTCTTTGTTAGGTCTATCCACAGAATCGTATCAAGGCCTGTTTGTGGGTATTATGCCATTGCAGAAGCAATCTTCTTTTCATCTTCAACCATTTTACACATGTTGTGATGTTTGCTTCCAGAATTTGCTGGTATTTGAATCAATTGTCACCTGAAATGTTTCTCCTTCCGCTGGCTGCTGTTCAGGTCCAAAGTGTGACCGATCCACTCTCATGCTAAATATCTGAAGATGTTCCGTTCTTTTACACCATGATCACTCACTGTGGCTGCTCTGTTTTGACTTCAGCTGTAGGTAGAACTCGTTTCCAGAGTGGCTCAGGTCGTTTAGCCTTTAATGTACAAACTAATTCTGCTGATACTTCTTTAAGATCGTGTGGATGTGAAGCATCACTTTAGGCTTCAAAATCTGCAGAACCTTTAATGATCAGAGGTTTCAATTTGCTTCATTTTTCCAGGCAGTTCTTGCTTTTATCGACTTTGTTTTAAACTCAGCTACCCCGGCTAACTATCATGTTTTGCCTTAAGAGACTAAATAAAATGCAACCTGTCAACACTTTCCTACAGTCTCTGTGGCTGCTGATTACTGTGACAAGGTTTGAGGAATAAAAGTGTGATATTTGCATAAAATTGCTTTTAACCTATATAAAATTGGAAAGTCAGAAAAAGTTATCTATGAGTTCTTTTTATTTTGAGTCTCCTAATTACTTGCCTGATTCTCTTTTGCTTTTTAAAAGTGATAAACTTGCACAAGATAAAAAAAAAATACCCTTACATAAATGCTAATTGTTATTCATCTTTTTGTCCAAGGTTTTATTTTAAAGACTAATTTATTTCTACCAGGCTTGGGCAGTGGTTTTTAAATATTAGAAGTGTAGTTAAAATGAACAAATTTGAATTATTGCAACTGTCATGGCTGTCTATTTTGGTTTCTTCATTGTTGTTGTTTTTTTTAATCCTGGTAGTGACACGCTAAATTGTTTCAAGTCAGTGGGCTTTTTTTTGAAATAATACCTACTACTACTCTCTAGAAAAAGAAAAAAAAATATAAATACAACTCAGAGCATCCCAGCATCTATTTCTGTAGCCATAGGTGAGCTCAGACAGGCTAGGTTTCAGTTTTTAAAGTAAAAGGAATCTAATAATTACAGACATGCCATTTAAAGAGCTATCTACAACTGATGAGAAAATAATTTTTCCATAACTTCCCACAAAATCTCACTTCAAAAGCAAGCAAAACCAAGCTTTTCAATTAAAATTTACACAAGATTGACAAGATTGTATGTAGGGATTTAATGAGTTTAAGAAAATCACAGTATACTTATTGTTTAAAAGGAAATATGTGCAAACACTGTGAAAGTGATGTTATTTATTGTGCAGTTATGTTTGTTTTTTTGTGTGAAACAGCACATGAAACTTATTAGAAAATCAAAATTAGCAGCTGGAAATAGCACATGAATAAACAGATTCCTCCAAGTGGGTCACAAAGTAGGGACCCGTGATTAAAGAGGGACCAGCATTCATCTTGAAAGTTAATTTCCCATTTTACCATCTGTATTCAACTGAATCGTAGGGAAATACTTTGTTAAATAAAATCTGAGGCAAAAAGAATTTTGAAAGCGTTGCTATCATAAAATGAGAAACCCGCAGTTGTGATTCTACATTTTGACCAAAATGAGTCCTTTAAAACAAGCAAATCAACAGGATAAGGGAGTTTATGAGAGCCTAAAGCTCAATATTGACATGAGTGCCAAGAATTACTCATATTGCTCAGGAGGATATTGGTCTGGTCATGAGTTATTGATTTTAAATGTAGCCAGTGAGTCTTTATCTGTAGCACTGCAGACGGTTGTAAAAAGGTAGCAAATGAAACAAACAGAATCAGATAAATTCCTTCATAAAGGTGAATTAGAAAGATAAAGTGTCTGCTTAGACACTAAACTCGGACAGATGCTTAAATAATCTGCTAAGAAATGGTGGCTGAGTTAAGATTTGTCCATGGGAACGTTTTTAATTCATCCAACCAGACGCGACTGTGCTGGTTCACTGTATTTACTTCAGCTGCCTCATATGAATGCAGACAAAATCTTTCACTTTTTGGCCTATTGTTTATTATCAAGATAAAGCAGGCCCCGTCAATTTAAACAGATTCAGCAGTTTATAAGACACAACTTGAAGGATTCCTGCAGCTTCTGAAAGCTGGATGCACATTCTTTTTTGATGAGTGCGAACCTATCTCGCTGTCAACAAATACAAGGGGAATGTGACTGACATTTCTGCAGACTGCAGGAGCCGAATTGCAAATGTACTGTAAAACTGGTGATGGGAGCGGGTGAGGGATCTAAAAGTTATACTTCCCAAATCACCTCACGCACAATCTCTAGGTTACAGAGTGCAGAGATGACCATCTGCTTTTCATTAGAAAATCTGAAGCATGTTGCAGTGGACAAAGGGAAGGTCTACAAGCTGTCAACTGAAGGAAGTCAATATAATTAGCTGTACTATTTCCAGCAACTCTGGTTTCTATGAAAAGTAGGTCACAGAAATGCCATGGAGGGACAGTTTGAAAGATGAGATGTATTATAAAATCCACACAGTTGTCAAGTGGAGCTGGCTTGTGGGATCTAATTGCACAACAAAAGGCAAATTGTGCAATAATTTGGCAAAATGTAGGTCTATTTTTCTCCAACTTTGAAGATATGTCAGTAATATGAAAATTAAAGGATATGCCACCAGCTTTTATGCCAGAGTTTTGGACTAATGTCATCTTATGCCGAGAAACGACCTTGAAAATAACATTATTCATATCTCCTGCAATACCACAAGATGCCATGTTCAGAGTGTATATTGAGAATGACTCTTGGCTGCTGTCAAATAAAATTAGAGCTTACGGTCTGTAAAACTGACTGAATTATAGCCATTTTTGTATTGCTAATGTCCATTAGCTGTAGCGGCTATTTTAAATTTGGTTGACTACAAACATTTTTGAGTTGTAAACGTACATCTCAGGATTACGTTCTAAAAGTTTCACTAGAATCCATCCAGCCATTCATGAGATTTTTTGCTAACAGACAAACAAAGTTGTCTCCAACACTTAATGCCAAAGTTTTAGGCAAAGATCTTACGTAATGAGTAGAATTTAGTGTATGTGTTATGAATGACTCTTAACTACTACCACATCAAATTTTAGCTAAATATCTGTAACGGTTTATTTGGCAAAGGTTGGGTTGGCTCCAAATGCTACTAAATGCTAATAAATATTTCCTGGGAGTTTCATCTAATTCCGTCTAGTGGTTCTCAGGATATTTTGCTAACAGAGACAGACTTGACTCTAAATAGGCAATGGTCAAATTTTAACCGCAATCAACATTAAACTGTTAGGTGATTAGCCTTTGGTCGGGAGCCGATCATGCCATCACATTTTCACTTAGAAAAACGTAGCATATCTTCCAGGTGAAACATGCAGGGGGCAATTCCACCTGAGTGGAGCACTTCCAGCTTCAGTCAGCACTCTGTGGTACATTAACAGCAGAGTCAGTGTCTTGTCAGTCCCACTCAGGAGCTGAAAGAAGCAGACTCCAGGAAAAGAATAAGTGGGCTCCAGGAGGAAAGCTGCTGCCAGATTACATAACAGAAGATGACCTAACGCAAGGACATTCTGTGATGAGATGTACCCTCAACAGATACTTGCGTTTGAGGATTTCATTTTTTATAGTACAGCTACTGTTAGTTCTTAGCAAGTCTTCTTTACCGGCCAAGAGATGAGTTGCAAAGAGATTTAGGTGAGTTAAAATTTTTCAGATGCAAACAATTAATTCTGCTCCCTTTAAACAACAAAGGGATCATGTAACAAATGTGACTTTGGAGTTATAGATTTTTGGGTCAATTTTCAGCGCAGTCGAAGACTCTGCTCTACTTTAACACTTCCTCAGAGAAGATTAAGATAAGCATCCTCATTCGTGTCCTAAATTCAATGAAGTGACAACTCAGACTGTGGACCTGATTATGAGACGAGTCAAAGGGATAAATACGATATGTCTTGAGCAAGCTGAATTGGAAATAAAGTTGACCTTGGCCAGACTTGCTAAACCTAATCTAAACCTTTCGATAATAAAACAGAGAGAGGAAAACTTTGAAGAACCTAAGGGATGGGGAGAATTCGATTAATCTTTCCAAGTTACCAGCAATTCTTTTCATTTAGACTTCTATTACACTATCATGCCAGAAGACTTTCATTGACAGAAGTGCATAAAATATAATTTGCTTGTAATTTCACCAAACTGTGACTGTCAGACATGGCTGAAGCCAAGTCTGTATTTTGTTCAAAATAAGCTGAGTTTCAACTATGCTACCCATCAGTTACATTAAACCTGAAAAAGAAGTAACAAAGTATGAGCGCCCCTAGTGGCTGACTGTAAACTAGTGAGACATTTCTCTGCCGAAAAAATATGAATACACTTCCGGGTGTTGTTTTTTGTTGATTCATGTAGTTCTTATATGCATTTTCGTGTAGATGTTTAGTTATCTGAGGCTTAAAGAAAAGTGTCCTGCTACACTGTGATTGTCAATGTGACAACCTGTTAGCACACCAGAAGGGTGTGTAAAGCGGGAGTTTTATATCTATGTTAAAGCCTCACATCTCTAGTGTGCAAATTCTGGCTCCAAAACTATGACACGGCAGTGCCCAAAAACACATTTTGGCTTCAGTTTTTGACACAGAAAGTTAAAGGAGTTACTTCATCCATCTTTATTTATGTGAGAGATGCTACTCTAAATCTTTTTCACCCTGAACCTAATTACCCTGAACCTTCAACACTTCCTTCAGCCTTGGGTTTCCATTAAGGTTTGAGGTTCAGGGTAGATTATAGGCTGAATAAATCACTTGTCACTTCTACTCAACACAGTGCTGATGTATTATCACTCAAAACCAGAGGTTCTCAACTGGTCCGGCTTCGGGACCCACCATCACCCCTCAGCAACAAATCGTGACCTAACTTCTCATATTTATTTAACAAAAAGTTGGCACCATTTGAACTTGATATAAAAAAAATATAATATCACAGTATGCCAACACACAAAAAAAACAAGATTAATGATTAACCAAAAAGACCAGAAAGTGGCTACGCTAGAGAGGGAATTATCTTTTACACTTAATTAGATGCATTTCAATTAAAAACTCTTCACTTCAGTAACTTCAAGGTTTTTTTTTATGAAAATTTGGTGCTTTGAAACACAAACATGAAATAAAAATATCCAACTACTGGGAAGTAGTTACAAAAGACTCAAAATATGTAGCTTTAGCCGAGGACCCACCTTTTGAATAAATATTGTCATTAAAATTATTCAGTCACTTATTCAAGCATTAACCAGAAGGCTGAAATAACAATCAGAATGGCGAATTTTCTTTTAAACATTTTTCTTTTTTACCCAGGCAAAGGCTGAGAACCCACTGGAAACAGGTCCATGATCCACTTTTAGGTTGTGACCCAGCAGTTGAGAATCATTGCTTTAAATCTCACAGAAATGTGCAGCTTTAGCAGATTTGAATAAATTACGACAATACAATTTCTGCGTTCAGTTGCCATGGAAGCAGTGGAAGAGGGCAGGCTCTAAACTTTCAGGAATCGTGTAACGAACAGATTTGAAATAAGTAACGCTGCTGTGGTGGAACATGTGCATGCGAGCTCGAGCACGTGGCTGATGTTTGCCTGTGTGAGCGAGCGTGTGGCTCCCTGCCAATGTACAGCATTAAGACAGCCATAAGTGTGCCTGGATGCTCCACTTAGCTGTGATACAAGTTGACACACATATATGCATGGTGTGTGTTGCCTCTGGGACAAAATAGATGCGGTTACAGCAGTGTCCTCTTTGCATCTCCTTATCACTGCTGAGTAAATCTGAACGTGAAACCAGTTACTAGCTACAAGCTGAGTAACAGTTTAAACACTAACCTGAAGTCTCTGTACTATGGTAAAGAGATGCCATTTCAGGGGGGAAGGTAACACCTGACTTTCATGCCCCCAGCAAGATCGTGTCTTGTTCGTTCATACTTAAAATCTATTTATGATGCACAATTCTAGTGAATTGTGTTGCTTTTTATTTGTGCCTCATAAAGTAAACACTGTAAAACAATCTGACATCAACAGTTTAAAGTCCTAACAACTGCTTTATGGGAGTTTTCACTTCCTCTTTGCTTCAGCAGAGAAGCTAAGGACAGAAGCGCTTGCAATTCATTTTATATCTGTTAACACTTACCCATTTCCACTGAGTGTGAAGTAATTTTGCCTGTGTTTCAGAATGAAACCACTGCATGAAACAATTCGAGATTCCGCACAAGTGACTGGGTTTAAATGTTGCATTTGCGAACACTAATTATGAGCTGCAGAGGAAATTAAATGGAGATGACTGAGACAGAGAGTTGGACAGAACATCCTCAATCAAAATTTTTTCACTGCTCCCATGACCACAAAGTTCCCGGGCCATTTTTTAGGGGTAAATTTCCATCCGGGTATTATGTTTTTGCCCTGCTTCCTGCAGAAACAAATGCTATGAAAAAAGGCACAGCAAAAAGACCCTGGAAAATATTCTTGCAGTCTAAACGCAGCTATACAGTGTTATCCACTATACATGCTGATATTTTATGTGGTGGTAAGCTACAAGAAAGAGGAGAAAATTATTGTAAAAACACATTTCTAAAGGCACCTAATGTCATAAAAGGAAAGAACTAAAAGCACACACTAGACCTAATGTTCATTGTGATAAATGAGCAGTCCAAAAGTCCATACAACTAACATCAGACAAAAATGCAAGCTAACATACGTAATATGTACTTTCATTGTGAACACTATGGGTCAGCAGGCGGTAAACTCAGGTTAGGGCTTGTCTGTCCTTTTTGTGAGTACATTAACAGTTAACCTCTTCACATCAACCAAATTTTATGGCAGGAATCAAGGAGCTCTCTGTGGCCAATTCAAACTCCCCTACGTTCTATTGATCCATCACTGACATGGCTGTAGCGCAGGGCGCTCCCGCTAATGGTGGGTGATAAACTGAAAAGCTGCTGCATTTTGCAAGCACATCACTGAAAAGACCGAAAGCAGCTATGGACAGAGGTAAGGAGGACTAAACGGGCTACATTTTTATACTCTTGACTTCTTATACACGAGCAGACCTTTTATGGATTCTTTGAGAGGGTGACAATAAGAAGAAAAATCCCACCACGGAGAGCAACAAATGTAAAGTGTATTATTTGGGAGCTGTCTGTAATCTTTTGAGACTATTCTCGATGAAGTGGTTATGCTCCGCACGAGCCTTAAATATGCATGGGCTGAGACTTGGTGGGAGAAAATAGTTGGCCTTTTTGTTTGTTTACTATTTCCCAGGGGATTTTTTTGTAAAATGGCTGAAAAGAGCTAATTGCTTTTTTGTTACTCCTAACCTTTCACATTTGAATGCATGTAAACTTGTTGCAATTACACCGTGCCACAGGATATATGATTTTCCCTTTGGATTTCAGTAACATGTTCCCTTTGGAGTAAACCCATTTATGTGTGATAGGCAGGCCCAGAAGTATGAAATTTCAGGTTTAACTAAATTTATACCTGGGGCGGTTAGCTTGTCAACAAATTTCAGCACAGCTATACTAAAAAAAAGCAGACACTTGATTGACTTAACTATAAATATGTCTGTATAATAAACATATTGAGTTTAATACATAATTTATTCTTGTGGGTTGTATGTGAAGCTAATGCTTAAAAAGTATACTGTCAAATCAAAGTAATTGAAATAAAGAACATGCCAGACAATTATATTGATTTTTTCCAGAATTAAGCATTTATTTTGTTTCAAAGTAACATGAGTTGGGTCAACATCGGCCCATCTTGCCTACTACTGCAGGTTCTGGCTAATTTAAATTACTAGAACCGATATATGTATCTTTTGCCATGTTTTTGCTGTCTCAGTCAGATGTTTTTATTCCTTCAAACACAGGAAACACAACCAAAGGACTTATTAATACAACAAGCCTACATTTTGTGTTACTGAAATCTATTTATTTGTGTCAGCATTCCATCAAATCTGATGCTATCTCTAAAAAGAAAACCATTTACCAAGGAAGATTTGTTGGAATTGGGGTAAATCCAAAAGTCGTAAATGTACATCACTTTTTGAGTGTTTAAATTCTGAACAAAATGGATATTTATATTTAAAAACCAACTCAGTGCAGGTTACAGTAAATAGAAGATGAAACATTTCTACGCTGATGATGCTGATCTGTTTCAAGATGTCACCCCAGTCAAAAAAAAAGAACAAAGAAAAATGGGGAGACTTGAAGTTGATGTGATACATTGTTCTCTTCACCGAAATCATCAAAACATCAAAGGAGAGAATGTACTGTAAGTGGTGGCTCAACACCTTACCAGGACACTTCAAATTGGGTTCTTTAATCTGTCACCTTTCTGCACCTTTCTGTCTTTTATAATACTGAGGACTGACAGGAGACATTTAAAAAGAAGCAGTCTAAAAAGAAATCCCAACATTTATTCCCTTGTATGAGCCAAGCTAAATTAACATTAGATCTAATATTTCCAGTGATGCAATCTGACAGCCATTTTCTGTCTCCTCGTCTTAACTCAAACATGGAATGACAGTTTTTGTCCTAATTTAACATGAAATGAACATAAATTATATTTAAGATAAATTTAGGAAACCATTAGGAGTTGAAGATGGTTTTGTAAACATATTTTTAACACTCAAAGCCTATATACATAATGAATAAACTAAATATTGAGTATAAAATTGATGTCAAACCTCTATAATAAATATTGAAACATCAGCAAACTGTAAGGTTTTTGCTCAAGAATAATGACCCTACAATGTATTTGTCTTCATCAATACTATTTTTGAAAATAATGTTTATACGTGGACGGGGCATGAAGGATCTGCATATAACAGACAAAAAAGTAAAACAACATTTATCCCAAAGAGAATAATAAAGAGCATCACAAGGATTTTAAAAACTGTTTATTCTTTAACAAGCTTTAATTTGTTTAGGGTTATCTCTAATTATTTAAAAGTTGCACCCATTCAGATTGTATTTATGCAACATTAGCAGATGTCCTTGAAACACAGCTCTCAATAATAAGTGTTCTGTATAATAATAAGCATTTCATCATGCCGAGTGGAAGCTGAGTTAGAATTAGTGCCGATGTTGGTTGGATTGAGTGAATTCTAAAGAGCTTTAACACAAGTCTCCACATCTGCAGTAGCTCTCAGAGCAAAAACAACATCTTATTGAAACATATGTTCAGTATGCAATAACTGAACTAACGTGTAGAACTAATATGCATGTTATAAATAAAATACTCTGTGGTTGTGGACAATTAGCCTGTCAATGAAGCGTTAAAGTGAGAAAGACAAAGTTGCTCTATTAATATTTTTTATATCAATTTATATGCAAAGCATTGAAAAACATCAAACTGTTGAATTGTTCTGACCTTTATTCAACCTACAAACTGATTAGCCAGATTTTGCAGAAACCATAGTTTTATTTTTTTCCTGTGCAGTCGTTTGTCAAAAACTGTACCTTTATTTGTATTATCATACACTCAAAAAAAGAACATCATTTATTAGATTTTCTAACCAGGGCTGAGTTTTGTTTTTATGTAAAACACATTGTCCTTGTTAAATGTAATTTTTAAAAGGTAATGTTTAATTTTCTTTGAATAAAGCAGAATATGAGTGTATCACTTAACTGAAATAAACAAAAAAAAAACCTTTTCCTGTATAGACAAGTGCTTATTTTATGTAATTTGTTGTAATCTTTTTGAGAATACAACAAGAAAAATATTATTTAAACTTGGCTAAAGTTTTATTGTGTAACAATACATAATACTCGGTACGTAACAGGTAAGTACAGGGTAACAAGTCACTTCACTATACAGCCTGATCACCAAAGGTACCAGTGACGTACCAAATAAGTACACTGTACATACCAGGCTATATAATGCACTGTTAGCTTATACTGGTACTTTTCAACAACTATTTTAAATTTAGTTACTAGCAATAGAAGTTGGGTAAATTCTTTTTTTAAGGAGTAGATTTGCTGTACATGCGTTCAGCAGGAGTTAATCATTGAACAAACCTACTTTATGTTATGCAAACTTACTTTTTTTTTGAGTTTTGACCAAAAACTGCCTTATTGTTTTCTGTGACCTGAATCCTTTGAGCAACTCTGAATTTTTCTAGTTCAGATATTTTTCAGTGCGTTTGGTGCTAACTAAAAAAACGCATTTAAAACTCATCCACTGAACTCTACTCAAACACCAACATAAAACGTTAAATTGACTTTCACCCATTGTCTGGCGTGGTATTATTGCTTTTATTTTGTATTCTTACGAATTGATAAAATTGTTGTGGGCTATGTTACTTTTCCATTAAACTGCTCTGTCAAACTCTTGTTACTCTGTGTTCAATATGGTGTCGGTTTTTTGCACCATTTAGCGTCCAAGACACTTAGGTTCAATATCTACATTCTATCACCACTTTGCAAAGTAGTGAGTCGTTTCTTTCCATCCTTTTTCCTCTCTTGTCTACCCCGCTCTCACTTCCTATCTGACACCCTTTTTGTGAACTGACAACACGAAATCTATATTTGCCCCACCACCTCCTTTGACCTTCTTTATTCACTTTCTTCTAGACCTTCCTGTCAATCCACTTGGCTCTTTCCTGTCTGAAGCCTTGCAAATTGAGTGAACACAAGTTCAGCTAGGTGTAAGAGAGTAGCTCAAATCTGGCTCGTCTGATAAACTGCCTCACTCGTTTCTCACCTTCATATTAACATTTAATTCACAAGCTACTTTAACCCCCTTATCAGGCTTCAACCCCAGCTAATGCTGATAATTCTGTCATTTATTTTGATGAGAAGGTTGATAATTTTCAATGTTCTTTCTCTCGCTTAACCACCTGCCCTGTTCTCAATTTCCCCCCTGCTTCCTGTGCTGCCTTTACCGGCTTTCGTTTAAATTATCTCGCTCCTTTCTCCACAGATGAGGTCCGGAAACTGAACTACTGTCTTGCCAATTTTTCCGATTGCTCTCCTCAGCACCTTTCTGATGTTAGACTGATTACAATCCGCCTTCAAGTTGGGTGAAGTGCAATGGAAAAGCTCCTCAGTAATGAAACTTTTCAAGCTTCAGCAAATTTAATCAATATCAATTTTATACTAATTGTATTATGAAAACATTTGAAGTGTCATTAATCATTATTAATTACAGTGTTTACGAGTCAAAATGCATGAAAATAATTATATATAATTTACAGTGGTTGGCAAAATTTTGTAAAATTTAAACATGTACATCTACACTATATTTCAATTGAATGCAGGAAAATATATATTCTTTTATCATCACAGGAAGGACAGACACTTTTGCTTAATTTTATCTTTCTGCCTCTATTATCATCTGTAGTTAATGCAAACAGTTCATGCTGAAAATAACTTTCATCCATGAAATCCACAACAGCGCCAAACTCCAGCAAAATTAACCAAATTATTATTGTCCACCCAGAGCTAAGCAACCTTAGAAAACACCAAACCTGCAATAACTCGACCAGTTTCACAGATATCAGGATCAAATTTGGTGTGGTAGTAGCTGAGAGTCATCACAAACGCATACTCCGACCACTAACTGATAATATAAAGAGTGATTTTAAAAGTTTGCCTATTAGAGTCAAATGTGTCTGTCTGATAGCAAGATGTCTGATGAACCACTTGACAGAATTAATTGAAACGTTCAGGAAAAAAAAAAGTCTACAACAAATGCTGGGACTTTAATTTAGTTTATTTTTGTAATATACCTGTCTATTCTTGTCACCTGCATGCCAATATCTGGAGCCATAATGATAAAGAGAATCATTTTTACATATTTGAGTGACATTTTAGAGTTTATTTACAACAAAATGTTGATTAGTCATACTGCACAGGGGAGCTTATACGAGATTTGTGTGAGATTAAACACTCGTGTTAAAGTTGCTCCCCTATGACTCTAAAATAAAATGAAAGTTCACTTGGCTGTGTACGTTGACCAGTCAAAGAAGAAAGCTTTATGAGATTTTCATAGTTTTTGTTTGTAAATATATACAATAAAAAGACTCGCTGGCAGTCCAATGGGACTTTAAAGTGAAATTTTATGGTCAGGGTGTTGATGAGCCTGCATTATACACAGATTAATGATTCCCCCTTGCAAAAGATTGATGCAATTTAAAGGTTTAATTAAAGCATAACCAAAGCTTTGATGCAAGCAATTTAAAAAACAATAAATAAATGACCTGATATTTGTCTAAAAAGACACAATAGTTCAGATGTTTTAAAATGAGGTTCTTAAGAAAGGCTGTAAACGATCAATGTCTTACCTGTTATAGACAACTACAATCTAATGTGATTCATGTGGATGTTTCTTTTAAAATATAAACCTTTATGTTGCTATTAGTTTTACATTTCACAGTTATTCTAGTAGAAATATTATGATATTTCTGCTGGAAGTTCCCTGGGCTAGTTGCCCGATTGACAACAAAAGTGTAGTGCTAAACTCAGAGCAATGTAAAGTTTTTGAAAATATTGTAAGAATTGCAATGAAATTTTTGACAAAGTTGTTTTAAGACCGCAGCAATCCACGGCCTCAATTTATCAATCTAGTCAGAATTAAACTCTTTCTCCAAACAGAGGTTATTAAAAGAGCTATCTACATCAGATAAGATAATTGTCCAATCTTCACAGAACTCTACTTCAGAAAATCTTAACTATTTCTTTGACTGTAATAACTAGTTTGAAAAGACCTACACATGCACAAAAGGTGAACCGAGTTGGACTTGTATCTTTGGGCGTTCTCAAACACAAACAGCTGACCTCTGTAGTGAAATGCCTCAAAGAGAGAGAAAGAGAAGCACTTCTTATGTAAGAGAGCAAATCATACACCCACCCAAGCAGAAGTCTGCTGGGATTGTCAGTAGCCTACAGTAACAATAAACCAAACCAACATCAACACCAGGAGCAGCTAGTGCCAATTTAATGTAAATCAATTTTCCCTTTTACTGCATATGGAAGAAAACAATCATTAGGAAACAATACAGTAATCAGATAATTGTGACTACTGCCATTTATTGGCATGAAACATTCTGCACTACACATACATGCTAAATTGCACTTATTACCAAGCACTCTCTAGAGTTGGGAAAATAAATGAGGAGTTGTGTTTGTTAATTTGTATCTCATCAATGATTACTGTATCTATAGTTTCTCTCTCTCATCCTATTTTTTAAGGCAGTGCGGCTGCTATTTCATTTGCACATGTAATGCAAACAGGTTTTTTATGCTTTGTTTATCAATCTCTAAAGTGCTGTCTTGCAAAACGGCGACTGTCACGTGTGCAAAAAAAAAAAAAAATAGAGGTGTAATAAATACAAATGTGCCAGCACACTGGGCCGGAGTCTGTTCATATATCAATGACAGCTGTATGTGTGCACTGCACTGGTGCAATACCATCTGCAGAGGCAACTAAAAGATACACTGCATGGTAGAAGATAAAACAGACCGTTTGACAGGGTGGGAGTCAAACAGTCGTGCTGAATAAATGGAGTCTGGACTTAAAGACGGAAACAATGTTTGGTCCCTGAAAGCAGGTGGGACACTTGCTCACAAAAAGCTGAAAGTGTTTTTTTAAAGGATTTTGTTCCCAAATTCTAAAAGCCTACAAAGCCATAATCAATGTGTATTTGTACAAAGTCAGACAAGAAAGTACCTAGAATGACGAGATTAGTCTAGGTTTTCAGTTCATTCCCTGAACTTCAGCAAAAGATACTTGGGTTTCTTAGAATATAAACAGACTTAATAAAAAAATCTCTGTAAAGCCGGTGAAACATCACCTTTCAGGGTAATACTTACTTTGTTAAATAGTTTGATAACTTTAAATGTATAGCTGTTCAACATCATCCATCCATTGTTTCACGAAACCCACTTGTACCTAAATAGGGTTGAAATGGCACACTCAGAATATGTGATGTGAATGACTCTCAGCTACAACCACAGCAGATTTCAGCCCAATGTTGAACAAGATCTCCTGAAGGAACACGGGATATGTTGAATCTGCTCTTTAGCACACAGCAGGCCTTTGGTCAAATAGCAAGTTAGCTCTTTCAGCTCTACTGTACCTGACTATTTAAGGCACATTTAAGGAAACCTTGGCTGCAGAGAAATTTAATGAGAAATTAGATTGTCATTATCCAAACTTGTTTACCAGCAACCTGAAAGCTAATAATTTGTCACTTATAAAGACAACATGAAAAGAATTGGGGTATCCACAACACTATTTAAAGTTTTTTTTTTGTTGAATAAGGAGAATTGTTTCCTTCTGGTGGTCAGAACAGCTTGGAGCTTTACAAATCAAACTTTCCTGTGAAGTAAAATCATTGTGAATTTTAAAGTTAATTCCCCACTGTGCTGCTGTGGTTTTCCTCCTCTCTTTGTGTGCTTTTATGCTTCAGTGATTACCCAGCGTGATTGGTTTCACCTGTTCCTCGATTCTTTCTCTTTTTTTTTTGTATTCATTCGGAGTCCTTCCCACACCTATTTGTGACTGGTCTTAAATTATCCCTCTGACCTTTCTTTTTTGATCTTAACCGTCTTTCATTTAACCTTTGTGCCAAACCTTTGTTCTGGATTAATGATTAGAATTTGCTTTCTTGCTATACCACCCTGGACTTTGTTTACAACGTAAACATACTTAGCTTTCAGTCTTTATTTTTGTAAATAAAAGATTAGCATTCCCAAAGAAAACTAAACTAAAATCTTTGAATGACAAGAAGGGATGGAGTTTTAACTGTTTTGGTCAGACCTTGTAAATGACGTGATGCATCATGTGTGACTCTCGAGATGTTGGCTCTCAGAGTCTGTTCGGGATCAGCTACTACCATGCCAAAATTAGCTCAATATTAATAAGTTATAGCTGTTTTCTGTAGGTTAATGTCAAGTAGCTATGATGGCCAAATGTTTTATGAACTCTAGATGTACATCCAGTGATTACTTTCACTAAATTCTACCTAGTGATTCAAGAGATATTTTGCTAAAAGACAGACAGGTTGACCCCAACAGTTAATGCCAAAAGTTTAAGCAAAAATTTTACATAAATTGTAGTGTTAGAAATGATAATCAGCTACTACCACACCAAATTTTACCATTCCATCTGTAAAATTGGCTGAGTTATAGCCATTTTTTCATTTCCTAAAGTTGCTTAACTATGGTGGCTATCTTGAATTGTGTTGACTCCAACAATTAATCAGTGGTAGATATAGACCCAATGATTATTTTCTAAGACTGATTCATGAGGTGTTCGCATGTCCAACAGAACCCAGTAGTTTTTTAAGGTGGTTGTATTATTTAAGTTTTTAAACATATTATTCCTGCTATTAGTTTCACAGAGAAAAAATAAACATCCCTGCAAATATTTTTGAACAACACACCCTGAATATTTAATCTGTTTGTTTTTTCTCTCTTTTGTGCTTTTAGCCTAAATATGCAAAATATAAGCAGTGTTGTTTAGCAGGATTATCTCCCACGAGTACTCCTGAGGTTTGCTTTGCCGTTTAATGTGTAAAATCTAGTCGGGTTTATTTAATTTTCGCTTTCAGACAACTGTTTAGACAGCAGCGCAAATCAGAAAAACAACTAAATTTAATACTTGACTGAGTTGATATGAGAAGAAATGTTTTCTGTAGAGGATCAGCAGTTTCAACAGTATGTGTTGCATAACTGTTGAACTGAGGGGGGAAAAAAAATTGCAGTTTACAATCGATTTCATAGAAAAAAAAATTGCAACCTGCTAAGCTCTGAGGCAGCAGACTGTTCTCATAATGAGGCTGAGGGCTCCTCCTCCTTGCTTTCTGCCGACTTACACTCCAACACAGCAAAGACTGCTTTTGTCTGCCCACTCCTGAGATGACATTTAAGCCCATAGAAATTTTATTACACTGACATTTAATTGCTAAATACAGCCGGGCACTAACTGTAGCCTCTATGTGCCAACTGCTATCAGATTCATTCATCCCAACAATCAAATGTGAAATCCCCATCAGAGGGTTGGTTGGGACAGATTATCTGGTAGAATGAAAAAGGCTTACACATTCATCCATCCATCCTAATCAATCTAATTGACCTTCTGACTGTTTCAAGCCAACCCGATTAATTCAAGAAATGTCAGGTCTCGGCGTAAGAAAGACTTCTTTAAAGAGTATCAGGGTCTCTCCCTTGCCACCGCAAAAACCTGTCATGCGTTTTTCCGTTTATAGCAACCACATGCTAATTTATGACACATTAGCCAACATGTGATCACATGGGATGGTGTCAGATTAGAGGGCATGACAACAGCAGTCAGGAAGATGACCGCCTGTTCGTACAATAACGCTTTTCCTACTCGCATCAATTCTGACACAACTGAACTCCTGCGACCTCCTGCATTTTATTCATATTACCAGCGTTCCTCAGTCTACCATGAAATTACCCCTGTCCGTCTCCCCGCGTGGCACAGTTATTAATCTTTTCACTTATTTTGCCACACAGCTGTTAATTGTTTTGTTTTACAAGCAAAGTTTTATTAAAGCCGTTAACTGCTGCAGAATTGATTAGTTTGCCATCTTTCTCCACACTGCGTATGGATTTATGTGTCAGCTAAGGTAATGGGATCATTGATCTGTTCATCCATCCTTTTATTTGCCTTTTCACATGTGGTAAAACTGATTGCTCCGGAGTTTTCGCTGCATTATACAGTATGTGTTTGGTCCAATTAAGCCGCGCCATACTGAGTCGAAGCTCAAATGCACCTCGTCACGCAAACAAATCATCAGCATATTTTACGTTGTTTTTGCTAGCCGCTTGATTCATAAAATATATGCATTTTGTCATGATGGGCGCATTGATCTCATCAGTGTCTTACTTTTCAAATATTGATCAATGAGAGCTGTTTGCTGGAAATGTAAAGGAAACATTTTTAGTTTGAGTCTTCCATTGATTTTGGCTCCATGGTTGTTAAACCACCCAAACTTGTTTAAACTCAAACTATTTATAGACAAACACCAAGCCCCAGAATTTCACCGGGCTTTAAGTATTCAGCAAGAGTTTTAGGGGGTGGATGCACACTCATTTGCACACATTTGCATGTCATTAGCACTTCAAACCTACGAACTTGAAAGGCTTTCCTTGTGAAGACACTCATCTTCCTCCCTCTCTCCGTCTCCCTCCTCTTTCTCCACTGCAACACTGTCTCCCAGGTCTTGGCTCTCTCACACAAGGAGTTATTAAGAAGCTCAGGACATCAATTAGAAAGTTTACNCCCCCCCCCATTCGGATTCAGAAGTTTCTGAGGTATCTACGTCTGCGTTGTGCTCAGGGTTTTCTGTCTGTGGATCTGAGACTGATGTAACCAACAGGTAGTTAAAAAGGTTTGTCTCCTAGAAGCAGAATGGATGTAATCTTGTAGCTACATGAATCTAAGGTTTATTTTTATGTTATTCTGTTTCATTGAAAACTGTTGGTACTGAATAAAAAAAAACTACTTACATAACAAGATGGAAATCTCCCACATTTATTCCAGTCAGGTGTTGCTGTTTTCAAGTTTGCTGTCCTTTAAAAGTAACCTTTTCCATTAATAAAAGTTCATGATCTGTGACTCAAATTGACTTGAAAGATCAGGTTATTGAATTCCATTGTTATTATGGATGCCAAATTCTCTCTCTCTCCCTCTCTCTCTCACTTGCAGAATAAATATGTGGAGGGAGAAGCAGCATCATGTTACTACTTTACACAATGAGGCATTCAAGGTGGCTTAATGAGAATTAATTTATTGGATTCAGCAGACACAT
Source organism: Kryptolebias marmoratus (assembly GCF_001649575.2). Lineage (NCBI taxonomy): Eukaryota > Metazoa > Chordata > Actinopteri > Cyprinodontiformes > Rivulidae > Kryptolebias > Kryptolebias marmoratus. The sequence goes on along the minus strand of NC_051446.1, from coordinate 17,467,042 downwards.
TCAGCTTTGATTAACTCCTTTAATAGTGTTAAAGTAATACTAATTTAATGATGAAGAGGTGGGACAGAAGCAATAAAAGACTGAAAAAAAAGTTGTGTAATACAAAAAAAAGACACCTGGTATAAAATCCACCAGCTAATGAGGTTAACTAGAAACACATTAGTAGCATGACTATGATTTTGGATCCAAGAAAAGCCAAGTGAGTCAGAAGTAGAGAGTTTGCCAATTTTTGTTAGATCTGCAAGGACAACTTTAACAACTTGGGAATAATTCAGTAAATAAATCAGTGAAAAGTGATTCAGGATGTGTTGTGAAAGCCATTGCCAGTGAGTCAAGCTCACCAATGTGCAAGTTTAAACTCTACCAAAGCAAACAAAAAGTAGACGCAGTCTTTTCTGAACTGATTTTCACGTGGCGCCGTTAATGTGGAAAGATCTATCCACGCTTGGAAGCAGTGTATCATACAAAAAACCCAAACCAAAACACAACTCTGTAGTTTTCTGCAAATGTAGTCGATTATCTAACTATTTATCCCTTCAATAAAAGTTAAATAAATACCAACCACAATGTATGGATGTTCAGGTATTTAATTAAACTTCCATTGAACTTCCATTAGGCTGTCAGAGTTCACAGAAAGAATAAGTTTCTGAAACGGTAGTGTTTATTTTTTTAAAGATGCAAACATCCTCATTTTTTTCTTAAGTGTTAAAATTTTAAAACCTTTAACTATTTGAAATATTTAAGTGAATTGCAAATCATATCAAATACTCATACGTAACAGTATACTACACGCCAATTAGGATTGTATCTGTTAGAGCCTGATATAGACTTTAAGAACAAGTATGACACATTTGTGGTATGTTAAAGCAGTTCTTTGCAGTGCCTGGTTTTTAATAGATTACTCAAGCTTTGGTTCTGGTCACAATGACAACAGAGATGGCTGGACTTTTTTTTCTGAAATGAGAAATAGTAAATTTAGCAGAAAACAGTAGTGACAAGCAGCCGACTGGCACACTTGCAAAGAATATGAAAGCTTCAACTTTTTCGGCAGCCAAAACATGTAATCACTGTCAGGTTTTCCTCCAAAATCTTCATATCCACTGAACTGTAAGAAAGATGCACACTTTGTAAACATTTTTTATTTTTATTTTTCTTCTCACGAGCTGAGGCAGCTTCCTCGACTGAAATATGTTGGCACAGATGAGGGAAGTCTGTGCACTGTTTATTATATTTTATTAATTGCAAACATGGCTTGCTTTCAGCAAACATTGCACATTTTGACATTTTCTTGAGTTTCTCTCAAACTTCAGTTAACTTTTTTACTGTTTTTATTCCTTGATGAGGTAAACCACAAGAACAATATTATTCAGATGTGAATGAATGTCTTAATGCTGATAAAATTATGCCAATTTAATTTGTAGACTAATATTTGTATTGCTGCTTGTTCAGCAAACTATGTGAGCTTTTTGTAACATCACTGGGCCTCTATAACCTCAAAACATCTAATAAATTCACTTGAACATCATGTACTTTAATGAGTTAAAAGAGATGGAGACATGACATAAGATTGGAGCCATAATCTGAGAGTTTGGTGTCTTTTTGAATTTAGCCAAAACAAATCTGGGCATCATTCAGTGACAGATACTTTCCAAACCACTGAAAACAGCTTGTGGCTCATCACGCATTCTAAAAAAGTTGAAGTAACACAATCAATGATAAAAAAAACAACAACATATTGACATAATTAGCCAAGGAATGCAAAGATAAACTCTCTCTTCCTTTTAGTATTTACCATGTGGAGAGATAAAGTACCAAACAGATGATTAACAACTATATTAAATCAACATTTTCTGTTGTTAACCAAACTAAATTGATTCTAAGTTTGTTCATATTGAAGATGTTCAGACAATTATTTGCTTTTAGTCATTTATTCGTTTCAATGTTAGCAGACAGTTTTACATTTTCCATGAGACACTACTTTGAAAAACAAAACTAGACTGAGGGTTAAATGTCCTAAACTGACTGGAACATGGTTTTAATCATTATCATAACAATTTGTCTGTACTCAAAATGCTCATGCTAGAACCATCTTTTGACAAGGCAGGGATTTTTAAAATGAGCCAGCATGCAGCAGCTAATGGTGCCTTAATTACCTTCACTTAATAAAATCTGCTAGTGACAGCTAAAATGCCAGCTAAAAAGAAAAGCATGTTTTTGTCCTTTTTTAAATCTACAATCAATGATAAGTTGATTCAAATGAAAGCGGTTTTATTATTTTTATTTTTTTTTTGGTGGCAAACCTGGCACTGACTCATTTATGTGTCAGGTTTGAGTAATGTTAAGTGTTATCCTATTTTTAACACTAAACCTACCCTTAAATTATACATTTCTATATGGTATTAATGTCTGCCTAGAAGGACATGTGATTCCAACAGATGCAACACACTTATTTTTTATTCCAATCATGGTAGAATGTGGTTTACCAATAAATAAATAAAATATGTCTCCAATAAGATGGTTCATAACATCACAGAATCAACAAGTTGAGAAATTTGGGCCTTTTTTTTTTTACTCTTTCACATCAAAATATCTGCTATGGAGAAGGCTTATTGGTATAAAAAAATAAATGAATAAAAGAAAAACAAAGTGAAAATCAAAACAGGGCTGCCTTTTTCCAGATACAAAAAAAAAAGAGAACAAACAGAACAAAGAGAAGACAAAGAGAAACAGAACCATAAAATATAAATCAGGTAATAAAAATGAGCTGAAAAACAAAACATAACAAAAGCTGAAAAAAAAAAACCCAGCAAAAAGAATCTGAACATATAGAAGACGGCGTGACGGGTTTACCAACAGTGATCTGTGGAAGGAATCTTTTTATATCTATGGTAACTCCAGTCTGCGAAGCTGCAGTGTGACATGCTTTGGTATGTTTTACTTCCCAGATCAGGGTTTTCTCCAGGGTATTACAAGCCCAGCAGCTCAGCAGGCCAAACTTGTCTCCTTCAAAGTTTAAGCACTGGGGAATTTATTTTTTTTTTTCTTTTTTAGGGGTACAATGACACAATATTTTTTAAGGGACAAACTCTGTAGGAGATAGTGATGGAAGCAACTGCGACACACTGTAAACCCTTCACCTCTACTGAGTCTACTGTGTGAGCCCAGCCTTAGGTTAACAAAGATCACTTTAATAAATTATTGAAGAAACTATAGGACCCTGCTACAATGCTGTCGAACCGGCAAACACCAGCCCAGGAAACTTTTCTGGATAAAACCCTCCAGCAACGATGCAGAATGAGGCAACACACAAAAAAAGACATACCTCTCACACTGCTGCTGTCTTCAGTGAGCATTGTGTCATGACAGAAATAAATAAAACTATTATGCTTCTGTCTACAAAAAGGAAATCAGAAAGAAATTAGATTTGCATTTAGATTAATGGTGCAGGACAGGCTTACAACCCTTATAGAAAAACGTGCGGAAATCACACATTTTCAACACATTCATGTGGTCACATGGTCTTCCACATGAGATCTTCATGTGAAAATTAAAGACCTAACATTCCTTGAACGAATACATATCCCCTAGGACCTTTCTTGCCAGACTTTTAGATTAAAATCATGTTGTGTTTAAAAAAAATTATAGCATTGTAGGCATTTTGGTCAAACCTTGAAAATAACATTATTTGTTAGTCTCATGTTATATTACAAAAATCTTGCATGATCTGTTAGCACTTGGAGTATGTGCTGTGAATGACTGTCAGCTACTACCACACCAAATTCTAGGTCAATATCTGTAAAATTCAATGAAGTATAACCATTTTTGTTTAAATTAATGTCTGAAAAAAGACAATTAACGATGTTTAGCTAAAACGAATTTAAGGAAAAGTGAAGAAATTCATGTTTATTGTTTAATTAGCTCTTAAATTTTTTTAATTGCTATTTAAATTTCAGTCTTTGATAATCCTTAATCAGTCAATGAGGATTAGCAAAGCTGTATTGCTTTGATAATCCTTGATAATTGATTTTAGCCTAGGACAGTCTCCCTTTCTCTCTTTCTCTCTCTCTCTCTCTTGCTCCATATTTTTGTTTTATGACTTCCTTGTTCAGTTCAGGGGTGTTCTGTCAATAAAAATAAACATTTCTTCTTCTGCAAGGCAAGCCCTCTTGCGAAAAGAGATAAGGAATACATCAGGAGAAGCCGAGAATTACACTGAATCATTTGATATTTGATATTGTCTGTCTGTTAGCAAAACATTGCACAAATCAGGGATAGACTTTAACAAAACTTGGAGAAAGTAATCACTGAATAAAGATCTACCCAACTTTAACATGGCTGCCACTGCCAACTGACCTTAGACCTTCTTTAGCATCAACTGTTGTTGTTAAACCTGACTCTCCGTTGGCAAAATATCTTATGAATCACTGAACAAATTTTAATGAAACTCTCTGAACATACTCACTGGATGTACGTCTTCAACTGATATATTTTTGAACTTACCCCAATTCAAGATGGCCACCGCAGCTAATGGGGCTTAGTCATTAGCCGCTAGGTCTTTTATTCTACCTTAAATGACAAAATTAGGGGCGCTCCCTCTGGTGGAATGCAGATGACAAGCCTTTTACCGCCCTTAAAGATGGTTTCAAAGCCATGTTTGTACCTGAATTTTAATAAGAACAAGCCTACCAACATTTACCCTTGAGATAAAAAAAGCCACAATTTTATTATACCTTGTTTGCATGAAATAACAATTATCACATAAGCTCACGTCTCCCCTCTGAATGGTAATGGGATCCCAATGACAGAGCAACACACAGAAGGCGGTCCTTGTTAAAACTGTCAGGGGGCCCCATCTGTGTGTGGTGGGTATCAAAGTGTTGATTCGTGCCTAAACATGATGATGCAACTATATGGACTCTGCTGTGTCCACTGCACAAAATCATTTAGTCTCCAAATCAGTAATGAGAAGCAGCTGTTATACTTCACCAGCTGAGCTCACAATGAAATAACAAGCAAACTGCTGCAGGCAACTAAGTGGGGCTGCCTTCAAATCCAATACAGCCTGTTTCTAGTGGTTACAATCAAATGCTCTGTATTTACTTATGATGGTTTGATGTGGCAAAGAGAGACTGAGTGAGGAGAAATGTGTACTGATGGATGTTTGTCGTCTTCTTGGTGTGGGCTTCCATTTTGCACAGGTTTTTCCCAACATATGTGAGTTTAAAGATAAAAAAAAAACTGAAAATGCTGTGAAACGTTTTGCAAACTTATAGAAGATAAGAACATGAAGTACTTTTCAGTTGTACATCTTATGGTTAATAATTATGAATTTTAACCTTACTGCTTCAAAATGTATGTTGTCCTTTTTATATTTTTAATAGTTTTGTTTTCAATTTGGTCCACATAAATAAGCAAAGACACTGGACTGACAGCAAAGACACTGGACTGACTATTGCCAAATTAATTATTATTGTAAAATTCAAAATAACCAGAGTAACTAATTTTAATAAAACCAAGCAGAAGATTTATGAGTTATAGCATCATGTGAAAGCTTTAGCTGTCTGTGAGCACAATACATTTTCTTGACACATCTGTCTAAGTCTTGTTGACTTAAAATCCCGAGTTTGTTTGATGCATATGGATTTGCAATGTCTTATTTAGAAGTTTTTTGTTAGTAGTTCTACAGAATACAAAACAGAATGCTGAATAACGTAGATATGGGTGAAAAAATATTTGTTATGCATTGGCCAAGGGACATACGAGGACAAACTGATTTGCAAAAAGTGTTTTTTCTTTTACTTTTTGTTTTGCAGAGATAGTAAATGGCGAATGGTTTGTCCTTGCTGCTGGGTAACAAAAACAACAGAATCTGACTGAAGACTCGTTCTGAACAAACCTAATCTCTGGGTTTTGAATTTGATGATGATGAGTAAGTGCATTTCTTCTAATAACCATCAGGGGGCGACTTATCTGACACTTTTTAATAGTCAGAATTTGACACTACTTCTCCCTTGATGATTTTTTTCCCCATGTTTATTGTCTAAACAAATCTGCATTACAGCATGATCAGTTTAAAAAAAAAAAAGTTGAATTTGGAGCATGAAGACGCTAAAGCAGGCCACACACTAGGGCACTGCTACCTTGTGCTATTTTAGGAGAATTAAGTTTCTGTGCGGTGTTTGTGTTAGATCTTAAAGTCCTTAATTTCTAATTAAATAAAAGATGAATGGTTGCTACATTAATCCTTTATATTGTCTATTTTTGCTATCACTGTGACTTACTTGTTTTTTTTATGCATTCTGAAGCCCAATTTGTCACATAGCAATGTGTGATCACAAACCCTGCTGTTGCATTTAAATACTCACGGGAAGCCTGACAAAGTCTGTAAATGGACGCTGGAGGGATAATACGGATTTAAAATTCAGATCATCACCCAGGAGACTGTATTGTGTCTCCCTTGTGGGATGGTTTATAGTGCACTTCTAGTTTGTGGTTGTATCAATGCTTTTTGTTTTAATGTACAGCTGCACTTTGGTTAGTAATAAGCTGCTATAGTTAAGGAAATCATGGTTTTGTGTTTTTTCCCCCCTTTTCAAAGGTAACATTTTTTTAAAAGTAAAACTTTGTTTTTCTGCAAATAACTTTTTCCTCGTTCTACGTTGTGATACAGTATGTTTTGTTGCAGTGACATCACCAGCAGGGAAATGAAAAATGAGAATTATCTGTTTAGTTATATGCAGTATAGATGACTCCTAAAAGAAAAGTAGCAAATCATAAACTGGAGGTAAAACCAGGAAGAAAATATCAGCAAGATGACATGAAAAAAAGACCCAACCAAATATATAGAACTCAATTAAGTTTGCAGTGAATTTGCATTGCCTAATTTATAAAATGGGATCACCTTGTGTTCTCCACATAATCCCGTATTTCACTAATGTAATTTAGTTAATTTAGTTTTTCTATTTCCTAATGGGATAGTCCTGATCTGTTACAGGTTATGACCAATTAATGTTTATCTGTTATGGATAACAGTTTGAAAAACAGTTTGAAGAAATGGAGTTTAAATCTGACCAGACAGATGAGATAAATGCTAGTCCAAGTGAGGCCAAGATCGAAGTAAACTGTATCTCCAAACAGAGGCCATTCAAAGAGCTATCAACCAGTGCAATATTAACTGTTTATACATTTTGCATTGAACCCATTTGAAAAGAATTATGTTCCTTGTTTGTTAAGATGCTGATAATCTTTCATGTGCACATGGTGATCCAAATCTACCTAACATAATTAGAGCAGAACCACTATATTTAAATACTATAGTCATATTTTTGTAGCAGGCTGCTAGGCGGAGGTTTTACTCAAGTCTCTTCTGAGTTATGATTTCAGACTTTTTATTTGAATTACAAACAAAGTGCCAACTCATCCGAAATCTGATGCCAGGTATTTGGTTTGTTAAGGACTGGAGCCAACAGGTAATTCTGCTCCAACGTTGACAATTGTGTGGCTCCCACGCAGCAGCTTGGGTGGGGAAGCAGGAGGGGGACACGGCCCATTGGCTTTAAGCCTGGAGAACGTCCTCCCCAGCAGGATGGATCAGGAGAGGAGCGACAGCATCGTGGATTAGTGCAGCCTGTCAAGGTCTGACGCTGCGATGACAATTTAATCGCAGAACTGGCTCTCCACAGGAAAAGAAAAAAAAACAAAAAAACAGGAAGATGAGAAAAAACAGGACGGGGAACTTAAATGGCTGAGGTCTTCATTTATGTGATACAGTTTGTCACATCAGATTCTGCTAATACTGCTGTCAACATCTCCTGGGTCAGAGGGGGAAAAAAGCATAAATGGGCTGATGGAGACAAACAAACAGACTGAGGCACATTTAGTTTATCCTTAAGCTTAACCCAACAGCCAACTATCAATAAAAATCACTCAGATGCAGAGACACCATTTCTTTTCCTTTGTCAGAATTCGTGTTTATCATCACCAGAATCCTCAAGCTTTGCATTTGGACACATGTATGCAAAGGTTTATATGAAATTGTGGTTTTGATGTTCCTTACCTGCACATAAGTTTGAATTTTAAAGGACATTGTATGAAGCAATCAAATATAGAGGCTTTGCTGTGAATTACTCATAACAGCAGTCATTGATAGCTTTGGATGGCAGTTGTTTGATCCATCGTGATCTATGTGGAAAATGTAGTGCAAAAGACAGAGCATTTGATGTATACCCACCAGAGCGGTTTCATGATAAATGAGTCAACAACTATTTTTTTTTTTTTCACCTTCTGGTACCAAACTAATGAGAGAATGAAGTAACCATGGAAATATGAGCCACAGCTCCTCACTAGGCTTTTAATGCATGCACGCAAACACAAAGACACTCAAGGATAGAGATTTTATCTAAAGCTGGGAGGAATTAGAGTGAAAGCATTAAATTTGTTCTCGCTTTCAAAAGGGTGGCGGTACGTAAAGACGTATGCCTACGCAATCATAATTAAAGCTGCGACCTCTTTTCACCTGTTCTGTCAGTTTAATTTGCCTTTCTTTAAGATTATTATTAATGTATACACATTTGATTAATAAAGCAACCCTATTTGCTCAAAAAACTAACACTTTGTTAGCGCAGGGGGGAGGCAGTGCCACGGGGGTAGGGGGTGGGGGGAGTGTCGGCTCTTAATTGTTTTTGGTTTGTTTTTGGTCTTAAAAAAACTGTAGGCGGAGCTAATGTTTAGTCGTTGACAGTTTGTGTTGCACAAATCACCTTTCCGTTGTGATTCCACAGTCTGACTGCATCCAGCAGTGTGGGGAGGTTAGTCCACTCCTTATTCCTTAGACGCCACTTGACCCGGATAGACATTATGACAAACATGAAGTTTATCTTTCTGTAATGGAGGAAATGTTTGACGTCTGGAGGAGCGGTCACCTTATATCAGGGACCAGTGGTCAGAGTGATAATGGTCGAGGCGGGCTAATCTGAGCAGGACATCTGACATAAAAACTGGATGAACAGCTAGAAACTGTTTGCTCGTGTCACTGAGAAAACAAACACTGCTTCTGTTAAAAAAAGACAAGATGTCTTGCTGTTTATAATGACTGGTAAGGGACTAAAACAAATGACCTGTTTGTGTGTTTGAAAAATGTCAGCTGACAGGATGAAGTTACAGAAATGAAAAAAAAAACAAAAACATATTGAACCACTAATATTAGTAAGCCACTCGAGTTTATTTATTTTGTTTAACGTGAATATTCTGAGCAAATAAATTAATTAGCCAAAACACAAAGTGCCAAATATTTTTGATAAAATGATATTAACCGTCACTAATAAAATAAATTTTCAGCATTTATTTTCCCCCACAGATTGAGTTTTTCCAACTGCAGTTAAATGCCTGAGTTAGTGCAGGATTAACAACCTGTATTAAAACCTGTGGGGCTTAATGTCTCAGATCTTTTTTCATGATGGGACAACCTTCAGGGCACCAAGTCTTTTACCACCACTGTATTACGACACAGCACATTCAAATATGCCCCCCGTGACGACTAACACAGTAAATCTTCATCATCTAAGTGAAGTATTGTCACGCAAAATGTTTAATTCCTGCAGCCCAACCCAATCTGCTATTGCATGTTTCTGTTGTTATAAAGAATTTGCATACAATAATGAAAGATTATTCAAGTCATTACTATGGATTAGTGGTTATGAAAACTAGCTACATACAGAATGCAAAAACCATTAACTGCATTTTCACCTTAAATTTGGAAGGATGACAACTTCAAGCTGCTTCAGCTTAAGAGCAAACTTGCAGCAGCTTTGCATCATCTGTGCAACACACAGCAGAGTGTGTGTGTGGTGTTTAGCTGATACAATGTTTAGAGGAAACAGTCTGCCAAGAGTGGACAGGGACTGCTCTGCCTTCTGATTGTTGCAAAATTGATTTGAATTTTTAAAGTAAACATTGTACAACATGGTATGAATATGCTGCAGAAAGAAAACTGTTTCATGAAGCAAATTCAAACAAGCAGATGTGCATGGGTATTCATATAAACATCACATGCTTTCAGAAGAATAGAAACCTGGTGGGGTTTTTTTCCAAGTACAAGTTCATTAATTAATTAATAGCATTTATTAAAAGAACAACATGCATACGTAACAACTGAGAGGGAGATCCTGTGTTTAAAATGTTAATGAAGTTTTTAAGTTACTTTACATGTTAGCTTCAAAATAAATAAAAAAATTGCCAGACGTTTCTCATTTGTCATCAGCTTTGAATAAAGAGGAATGCTATAATTGCTTCAGTCATAAATAAGCAAAGTTGTGAGTGTATCTCATTAATTTTATTTAATTTTAGAACAATCAGCAGTGGCGCTGACAGGTCCATGCTGCGCTGGTGTAACCCGAGTCTCTTTCAGAAGAGTGCGCAGTGTGTTCCTGCGCTCCTTTAATTCTCTCCTAGCAACAGAGCATGTATGTTTATTTTATTTTATTTATTTAGTTGCAAAATGAAGCTTCTTTACATTAACATTCTTTCAACAGGGTGTAAACATCCCTATAATGTGAAACCCAGAGTAAAATGTTCACTATCACACTTTAAATAGTGTCTGCCGCCAAACAGGAAAGGTGGACGATAGTGTTTTTGCCCATGTCTGTGCATGTATGTTTATTTATCTATAGCAAAATATCTAATGAACTAGAGAATGGATTTTAATTAAACTCTCAGTAAATAATCAATGGATGTAACCGATTAACTTTTTGGAGGGAACCTCATTTACGATGGCCTCCACAGCTAGCAACAACAGAACTAGCTATAACTGAGCCAGTTGTACAGATATTGAGTTAAAATTTGGCATGGCGGTAGCAGAGTCATCCCCAACACTTACTCTGAGCACTGACTGCAAAAGATCTGATTTTCATGCTTCGCCATTAACTGTTAGAGTCAAAAACTTGCGTGAATTCAGTCGATTTGACTAATGCTAAGATTTAGTGTGCAACTGAGGCAATGTGCATTCTTTCTAGGAATGCTAGGCCTTTAATCTTAATAAAATGGTTTAATTGTTTTCAGAACAAACAGTGTGGAAACTCTGCAGTGCATGACAACTATGCACCCACTTGCCTGTGTGGCTGGTCCGGTCACCACAACAGAACGAACACTAACACAAACATGCTTCTGCTGCCGTGTTATGAGTTTAGAGTTTATTGAAACTTTAAATAAAGAGTTAACTGCCCACGGAGAAGCTGTGCTTCGGCTGACAAAAGAAAGCAACTGATTAACATAGCTGGTTTAGTTCACTGACTTTGACAACTGGACCCAAACTGTGCCCCTTTGTGCTCAAATCGAAGGCTGTGCTCAGCCTAACAAGCCGATCCTTCAAGAAATTCTTGATACGGAAAAAGCTCAGAGGAATGTGTAGAATAAGAACCCCTGTTACTGTTCTGTATGCTGGCTAGAATTATGGAACAAAACAAAAAGAATAATAGCTAGCCTACAGCTTATAGTACCTTAGTGGCAGTTTTATTTTAGACTCAACCTCATGTGTCTTAGAGCTGTGGAGGACAGAAAATCAGGTGACATGAACAGTTCTGATGGCCAGCTCCACCACACACCCGGAAAATGTATTCCTTCAGTGCCCTTTTTTTTTTCTTCTTCTTCTTTTTAATAATGTTGTACTTTTTATGCTCTTTTAAAACTTTGGAGCACTTGCTGAAAGTGACACATGAGACCCAAAGAAAATCATGTCATAAAAAATTATATTGCTTCTCCTCCCGAGAGCAGATTTGATACAAATTAGCATGCACGTTATCCATTTACAATTTAAATTTACAGTTTCTAATTATCTGCACTGTGTGATGACTAGGGCTAAAAATATAGTTAATAATTCAAAGGAAGCCTGTCCTTTATTTTTGGACATCTACGTATGAAGAAAACAGACCTTGAGTTGATGTGGAAACAGTTTATAATAAAAGCTTTGCAAATTACGAGCTGCTGATGGACATTTTACAATCTTCAGCTGCTAAGAAGTCATTTTTGATGTAAACAAATCAAATCAAATGACTTTCCACCCCCTAGATTATATGCAAATTCATGTTCTCCATACTATACAGAGTTTAAGTTATTTTGATTCTGACGAGATTAGCAAATTAATGGCTAGTCTGATTGGAACCAAATCCAAAGTGGACTGCTGCTGTTTAAAAACAAAACGACCAAGCAGTGGTAACAGCAGCTAGCTGGGGCACTTTTGGCAGGAACATCAAAATATTTCTGCTGGAACGACCTTGTAATGCAAATCTGATGGCTATGTAAAGATTTACACAAATGGATTTTTTTTTTTTTTTTTAGATAAGAGTTGTTTTAAGTCAACAACAATCCACTTTGGTCTTCACCGCTTGGGAAGCTCAGCAATCCGATCCAAACAAAGCTGTCTCTTCAAGCTGAAGTTGTTGAAAGAGCTATCTACATCAGGTAAGACATTATTTGTTTATAACCTTTCCACGGAACCCCTCTTAAAAAGATCTGTACTATCAGCTTCAGAGCTGAACAATAAAATCTGTGATGGGATCTGACGTGATTTAACTTGTTACTAATCAAAGAGAATAAACTCCTGAGCGGATTAAATTCATGTCTTGATTAAACATAATTAACAGCGTGCTGTAAATATGGTTATTTATATTTGTTTATGTATAAATATATATTCTAATATATATACGCTCTAATCCAATCTTGGACTAGATCTTTTTTGTTCAGCTTCAACTGCTACAAGACCTTCTTGTTGACCTAATGCACAATAGCCATAGATGTAAAAGTAGGTCCTAAACTCACATTTGCATTTTTATTTTTGGAGCCTTATTAGCACTGGCAAACATAATCGCTGGGCAGGAGGGGTAGAGTGGGATGGAGGGGGAGGAGAGGAAAGGAAACGCTTCATAACAAAAAATCCTTTCTAAGTGCAAAACTGTGTTGTGATCCAAATATAATATCTTATCATGTTGTTTTATCATATTCTAGAGTATGCCCCCCCCCCAAAAAAAAAAAAATGAAACAAAAACGAAACAAGCTGAACTCAACAGTGTGTAGCTGTGTGGAGTGGAATATGAAATTAAAATTAAAGGCCTAGTATTCATCGAAGGAATTTCTATCACCCACGCCTCTCATGCCACAGTTTGAATTTAAGCACTCAGAGAGTGTGTTGAGGAGGACTCTCGGCTACTACCACACCAAATTTGAGCTAAATCTCTGTAAAACAGGCTGTTATAGCTATTTTCTGTTTGCTAGGGTCATGTAGCTGTGGCGGCCATCTTGAATGGGATTGACTCCATAGGTCAATCAGTTGTAGAAGTACATCCAATAATTACTTTCTGAGAGTTTCAATCAAATTTGTCAAGTGGTTTACGGGACATTTTGCTAACAGACAAACAAACACACGCACCTAGACACGGGCAAAAACATTATAATTTCTCCCGGCGGCGGGCAATGAGAAGGCAGCAATCTCTTTTTTGTCCTGTGTAATAAAGAGTTCATCAGAATTTTCTCCAATATTTATTTTTACTGTCAAGCTTTGTTTTGGACAGGAAATGACAACAAGTTCAATACCAAAATTGCACAAAATCAAGTGACCTTTTTTTCATCCGAGTACGTGAAAAAAGGGAGTATTTTTCTGAAAATCCATACCTATTAGCTACTTTAAAACATTAAAAGAAGAAAACAATTTTGACGGGCAAAGTGCAACACGACCTGCTTTTCTTTCGTTTTTGTTTACGTCGGTCGCGTGTAATGAAATATGTCAGCGATGAAAACTTTCAGACGCGAACTCAGATCTTGCTGCGACGTCATTAGCGAACCCCTCCCACAGCAGTGATTTTTGAGTTAAAAGATTATATTCTTCCGACTTAGAGTCTGAACTTCTGTCAGGCAAAAGAAGCAACCTTTCAGCAGAAGTACTTACGAACCTGTAATCATTCTTTCACACAACAGGCACTCAGCTAAAGAGAAACTGGCAGAGCGTGTCTCCGGGTTAGGCCTCCGAGTCTCTCCTGAGTCTGATATTCAGTCACGTAACTCCCACTAATTACAGCCTGGAGTCTGACTGTTCCTCATCTTTGGGGCTGATGCCGTCGCACAGGTGATACAGTTTTTGCCCACCTCAACAATATACCAAGAAACTTATCTTATCTTTGAAAATATAAAATGTCTTTGATAATTCTTAAATCGTGCGGCTTCCTGTAAAAATCTTTCCTTGTATCTGTTTTATTTATTATGCATCGGCTTTGTTATCGCCTGCCACAGAAAGTGAAAGTCAAAAATGTTGCAAGTGAGCATTTGTATCTGTCTGTTAGCAAAATATTTCATGAACCAGTGGATGGGTTTCATTGAAAGACTCAAAAAGTAATCGTTAGACATACATCTATAACTGATTAACCTTTGGAGTCAACCCCATTCAACATGGCCGCCACAGCTAAACAACATTAGCAAAGCTACAACTGGCTCTATCTCATGTAATTTTACAGATATTTAACTAAATTTTGGTGAGGTAGTAGCTGAGAGGCATTCCCAACGCATACTTTGAGGGCTTACAGATCATACAAAAACAGTTTTTAAAACTTTGCCAATAACAATTAGTCAACTGAGTCAGTCTGTTAGCAGATTATCTCATAAATAACTACGCTGATTTTATTGAAATTCTCAGAAAGTAATCACTGGGTGTACATCTACAACTGATTAACTTTTACACTTAATCCAATTTAAGAGGGCTTTCGCAGCCAAGTGACTTTAGAAAACACAAACATGGCGAGACTTAGGCAAATTTACAAACACTGAGCTAAAATTAGGTGTGCTATCAGCTGAGCATCATCTCTAACGCATATATTGAGCTCTATACATTGAACCATTTTTTTTTTTTTTTTACTTAAAACTTTAGAATTAACTGTTGGTGTCACCCCTGTCTGTCTGTTAGCAAAATATCTTGTGAACCACTGGACAAATATTAATGAAACCTTCAGAAATTAATCACTGGGTGTACATCTACAACTGATTAGCTTTTGTTGTCAATCCAAATTAAGATGGGCAACAACAGAAACTGACATTAGTTAATACAAAAATGTCTATAAATCAGTTAATATAATAGATATTGAGCTAAACTTTGATGTGGTCGTAGCTGAGGGTTATTTACAATAAATTACGTACTTTGAGCATGACAATATTTGTCTTCCTGCCTGACAAGAAAGGTGGCGGGTGATATGCATTCTTCACGGAATGGTAGGCCTTTTAATTATGTAATTGTTTTTGAATAAAAAATAAATCATGTGGCTTCCTTTAAAAAAGCTGTGCTCATGCTTATGTTTTGATTATTAGACATCAAGTTTTGTTGTTTTGAATATTTTTTTCTGTTTTGTGTTATTTTCTATATTTAGATGAAAATTTAAACCTTGTAACATTAGTTAAGTGTCTGTTTTAAATCTGGATCATACAAACTTTTTCTTCAGAAAATGCCTTCTCACGTAGGGTTAAAGAGCTGTATTGTTAAAGTGATAAATCAAAAGAGATTTCAGTGATAAATCGTTAATTGTAAGAGAACAACCAGACGTGTCGGAACACAAGAAGACAGAACATCCAGAGAACTCACACCATCTTTATGCAACAAGCGTACAACTGCGTTCGTTATACATATGCTTTGCTACGTGTGGAGATTTTGTAGTACACATAAATAATATCAAAGAGCCGATGCTTTATTTAACAGCCGTCCATGCGCAGAACACGGTACAGGCGATTATGAGCGACATTCAAAAGTTCGGGTGATCCAAATTTCTGCAGCTGTAAAAAAGCTCAGTGAATAAAAAATGACCTGGAATCAGAAAAGCATAAAATCAGAGCTGACACATTTCTTTAATATTTCAAGCTAAAGTTTACTGCATGCCTAGTAACACCATTTCTATCAGGTAACATGACTCTAAATGCTTGTTTTTTCCTGAAAAGTCTTTTAAATATAGATTAAAGTATAACGATTATTTTTGTCCAGTAGAACAGAGATTATTTATTCCAAGCTGTTCTAGGAAGTTCTCTCAGGTTCTGTTTGACTTCCATCATTCCTGATGAATACCATTTCTATCCTGATCAAGACAATTAGTTTAGTTTACATGTTTGGCTCTAATGATGGGTCTTGTTCTTCGGGAAGTGTTAGATTTGGTCATAATTTCCTTCAAGCTTTCTTTCTGCAAGTTTCTCTTCAGGTTTCGTCAGGCTTTGCTTCCATTCCCATTGTATTTCAAAAACCTGGTCTTTATGCTTCTTTTGTATTCAGTTTTCAAGGGTGTTTGTCACTAATTACCATGTACTTCATCTTTATTTGTAATCAGCCCCTCAGAATATATTCAGCCCAGTTTCTTTTGTTTTCTGCTTGCATTTTATTGGATCTCTTCATAGACTGCATATATTATTGATTTTGTGTCCCCAGCTTCTATTGTTGTTTGGAATTGGTGCCATTAGGATCTGTCTTATGGGCGCTGTTATCTTGTGTTTTTGGATACAGAGCCTGCGCACTGAAGATATGAGACTTTAGGTCCTGCCTACTCTCCCACGCAAAATCCTGATTTTACATGCCTTTATCTGCTTTTCCGTGCAGGGTGGTAAGAAGCTGGTACCTATCTCCAGTGTGATTGGTCACCAGTCTATCACAGGGACACATGGAGACAAAGGAGGCAGACAACCACTCTTACCTTGTGACAATTTAGAGTTGTCAGTTAACCTAACCTGCATGTTTTTGGTCTGTAGGAAGAAACCGGAGAAAACCCCTGCACACATGGGGAGAACATGCCAACTCCATACAGAAATAATACAGCTGAGTTTTGTGACAATCAGTGATTATATTGTCAGAAGGCAAATACCCATTAATAAAAAGGCCTATGCAGACAATTTTCATGAAAGGTTTTGAGGAATTTGAAATTGACACCATCAGTTGACCAACAATGACTGAACACAGAATGTTAATGGAACTCTGAGGGGTGAAGAAAGCTCTCCTTTTGGGGTCTCTTAAACATTTTGCACCTGAGTCGGCATTTGCTTTCATAAAATTGTTTCACGCAACTCACTTTATTTTCCCCCATCAATGAATAAATATTCCTCCCTCTTACCTATATTCTCTTCGGAGTCAAAACTAATAAAACGAAAAAGCAGCTTTCATTTGATCAAAGATACAAAGAAACATAATTAGATGTCACGACGGAGGGACGATATACTGCCGGGTCGCTAATGCAGGCAAATAAGTGGTTCCAGGAATTAAATGTGTCTGGGACTGGGGTTGTTTTTTCAAGTCAAAGTCAGCCGGCAGCATTTCAGTGGAGCTGATCACATTAAATAAGTGAAAAACACCAACAGCCCATGTACTGGAGTCGTTCACTCTCTCGGGGTGTCCCAGAGTGAGTAACTCTCTGGGTGAAACAAAAGAAAGAAAAAAAGAAAACTAAACAAAAAAAAAACTTTTTTCCCTTTTAAGTAAGATCAAAGAAGAATCTAACAAGAACTCCTTTAAACCTTCCATTAAAATGCACCGCAGACTGAAGAGGTCACATCAGACTGCATTTATTCCTGGGTTAATACACGAGGAGAGAGCCATTTCCTAAAATTACTATCATTATTAGAGCTTTTGTCAGACCAAAGTGAAGATAGAGGTTATAACATATTTGCACCCTTTGTGCCTCCTAGTTGAATCTGCATGGCAATCCATCTCTTCCAATTACATACTGGGCTGTATATATCAGAGAACTAAAGCCTAAGCACTGGTTAGTGGTTTGGGTAATGATACATGCACATCTTCCGTGAAATTTTAAGAGCATTTCTGCAACAATATTCCAGTTTTATGCGTAATATTACTCTGAGGACACAGTCTGTTAAATTGGAAGAAATCAAGCTTCCTGAATGAAAATGACCCAAGGTTAGTAATTGGAGGACAAAGAGAGGAAATGGAAAAAGACTGAGGGAAGAAAAAAAAACAAAAAAACAGATGCCCCAAACACTCACTGATCAACACACAGGAAGCCACATCACACTTACCTGCAGTGCCTGTGAACTCCAGCCACAGTTTCAATGATGGAGCATTCGCCTTCATTCAGGCAAAAGGCGAGGTCCTTGTCCTCCACGCATGGCTTGAAGACCTCTGAGCGCACACTCGGAAGTGTTGGAGCCACGGCTGAAGACACAGACAAAAAACAATTCCGTTAGTGTCAGAGTGAATTTATTATTTTGTGTGTCCTTGGTGTGCATCTTAAAGCAACAGTTCATATCTTCTGAAGTGAGGTTCTGTGTAAAGGTTATAAACAATACTTTGTTAAGTAGCTTTTTAAATGATCTCAGTTTGGAAAAATAAAGTTCAGTTCTGAATGGACTGACAAGCTCATTGCTAGTCAAGCTTAGCTAAGACCAAAGTGGATTGTTCCCATCCTAAAACCACAGTAATCTAAAAAGAAATCAATAAAAAAGGTTCAGACAAACACTATTTTATAAACCTTTAAATCCCCACCATTTTACATGGAAGTCTATAGTTAATTGCAAGTGCAAGCAGCAACAGCAGCAGCTACCTGTAGCACTTCTGGTGCAGGCTGGGGGATTTACAGCAGGAATATTTTAATGATTTCGTCCCCCCAAACAACATGTAAAGCAAAACAAATGTTGATTTAAAGGTTTATAAAAATGTGTTGCTATAAACTACTATGAAGTATGGAAGATTTTAGTTGTTTTTAGGTGGCAGCAATCCACTTTGGTCTTAGCTATTTATTAAAAAAATATATATTTCTCTAAACTGAGAATGATCAAAGAGCCATCCACAGCAGGTGAGATAATAATTGTTCATAAGCATTCTACAGAACCCCTTTTTAAAAGATCAGAATAATCCCTTTAAATCAAGGCTGCAGGTACAAAAATGCATCATTTTACAAATACATTAGATGCTTCACAAACACACTATAATATTTATTGTACTGAAATGGTCGATCTCCTCAGACTGGAAGAGAGGACTTTGTTTATTTTAGATTTAAGAAACTCAGTGAGATAATTTTATTTAAAAGAGACTGATTAAAATGACCATTTTCAGCTGGTAGGTTGCTTTTTTTTTCCCTGAGTAAACAAAATAATTGCAATAAATGCTTTAGAATCACTCTATTGCAATCAGCACCAACCTGCTTCTTTGTCTATTATTTATTATTAAAGCATACACGCTGTATTTTTGCTTGCCGTTTTCTTTAAAAGCAGTGATTTAACCACAAGTCCCTGGCAACATTCCTGTTTTCTACCACAGAAACACAACAGAGGGACGAGAAGGTGAGGCCCGTTGATGTGTCTTTACCTCCTCTTCTTCCTGCCTGACCCTAAGCTGCGCTCTCATAAAGACCCCGGCTGCTATGTGCAAGCACTGCAATGCAGAGTTCTCCACCCAGTGAAATATGCACAGCTGTCAGCCAAGTTATCACAGCAGCATAAATATTCTGTGTGTGACTTCACACTAATGAGTGGGAATCCAAATCACCCATACACAAGGAGACACTTGCATACACAGAACCAGTTAGCAAGAAATAATCTCACTCCAGCTCTCGTACTTCGTGCAGTCAAGCATTGAAAATGGGATTGACTGGTATTATGCCCGATGCCACACCAATACAATTGGATTACACATGATTCTATATTCATCCATTTATTTCTTTGCATCCAGTCACACCCTTTTCCCCAACACACACTCGTTCACAAGTTATACTCTGGTAATCATCATTCATTTTATGTGAATCTGCCCCATCTGTCATGCCCGATCTGCCTTGGATTGCACACTTTTGTTACCTAATGGCTTTTTTTTCTTTCTTTTTTTCAGCCATGGATCTACTTACCAGCTGTGTGAGGAGGAAGAAAAACACTACAAACCCGTTGGTTTTGCCTCAGTGTCCAGCTCAATCTGTGTTTTGTTTATGGCTATTGATCGATAAATCTGGGGCTCTTGATGTAAGACCCCAGAGATGATGAGCGATCAAAGAGAACACAAAAAGAGATGTGCGATGCTCTTGGGGCCAACCAAGACACAACTCCTTTAGTGAAAAGGTGAGTGAAAACTTTGAAAGAAAACATTTATTGTATTGACTTGGAAAGTGGCTCTTCAGAAGCCAAACGAAGATGCCAGTTTTATATATTAAACTGCACATGAGTGTGTATAGAAGTATGTTTATGTGACGCCTTTGGTGCCCAGTTTTTATTTCTCAGCCTCTGGTGTGCAGCAAGTACAAAAGTAAGCTTTCACTTAACTAGATTGCATGTTGTATTATTAACTCCCCACACTCCCAGAGTGAGATATTCAAAAGGTTATCTATTCCAGGATGCAACTTTATTATTAGAAAATAGAACACAATGTCCCCTGTGGTACACATGTCCCTTGCAATAATTGTCATGGTCTTCAGAGTGCCTTGTATCTTTCATTCAGAAAGCAGCAGTAACTAACAGTGCATGAGGAAGACAACACAATTTAAATTCAAAGATAATTCCTCTATATCGGGTCAAAGGTCAAAGGTGAGTAGGAGTTTTCTTGACAAAATTGGAAACAAGTTTGAGTGTTTTCAAGCTAAGGTCCTAGAATATTTACATCAGGAGCTCCAAGGTTTTGCAGACTAAAGTACAATCCCAACCCTGATAAAGTTGGAATTTCAAGTAAAATGTAGATAAAAACAGAATGCAGTGATGTGCAAATCTCATAAATCCATATTTAATTTACAATGGAGCATAGTAAGCATACCAAATGTTTAAAAAAAAAAACAATTTTTGGAAAAAACAAGATAATTTTGTGTTCAATGGTGGCAACACAAAACAAAACAACCTTTCTTTCCTTAAAAAAATGTTAAGATTTATGAAACATTTGATATGTTTACTGGGTTCCCTTGTGAATAAAATTTTGGTTTGTGAGATGTACAAATCATGGCATTGTGTTTTTATTTACATTTTGCACAATGTCCCAACTTTGTCAGAATCGAAGTTGTGATATTTGTTCTAAAAGAGCTCAAAGACATTATGAGCTTACCACAGTCACTGATCTGACCTCGAGAACCCAAGCAGAAATAATCCTCTGACCGCTGAACCTTCATTACTCAGTCAGTACAGAAAGTGCTTCAAGTACAGCACCATTTCATCTGTCATGTCGTGTTGACGGAGCAGGAAAGAGAAGGTTTTGAACGACAAGGTCACTGAGGCACCAGTGACACAGCACTTTGGGAATCAATGAAGATGGATGTCTTCATATTTTTTTTCTACAAATGAAAGAGTAACTAGAACACACCAAGGCTGGTTACATCAGCATATTTTCTTAAATTGGTTCTCTACTTTCAGACACAGAATGTGCCAATTTGACTTCCAGAGGGAGAGAGGTTGGCATGAGCTCCTTAAAACAACCCATTGAGTCACAA
The DNA here is from genome assembly GCF_001649575.2 of Kryptolebias marmoratus. Classification (NCBI taxonomy): domain Eukaryota; kingdom Metazoa; phylum Chordata; class Actinopteri; order Cyprinodontiformes; family Rivulidae; genus Kryptolebias; species Kryptolebias marmoratus. The sequence continues at coordinate 17,445,632 of NC_051446.1, read as the reverse complement.
TTTAAATGTGTCAAAGAATCACAGAACACTTCTTTTTTTTTAATTAGTTTCTGAGTCTTTTGCAGAGTGACCTTCTGGAGCAAAATGGAAACAGCAACATTAAAACAACTAACTTTCAGAATGCAGAATGACAAAACAGGGAAAAAACAAAAACAACAAAAAACAAAACACCTAGTCTATGAAAAAGTCCACCATAAAATAATCATTTACCAGTTTATCCTAGATTTTATGTGACTTTTGATATTGCAGCTGCACAAAAAAAATAGTAATTTTGCAATTTTTTTTCTTTATCAAATCAAAACGTCTACAAAACAAGAGAAAAGATAGATTGATTCAAAAAAGATCTACAAAAACCCACTTAGACCTTTATGAGGATTACCTCCAGTCTGTTGGTATTGTGGGCCGTGTCAAGTCATCTTCAGATATGTTTGTCCTTGAGCAACACCGGCTGTCAATTTGTTATGGGTTTCCATTTCATCACTGTGACAGCAACAAAATGGTAAAAAATCTGCAGCATAGCAAGCGCAACTCAGGACCTTTTTTGAATGAGCACCTCTCAAACAGAAGCAATGTTCAAATGCTGCACTTTTTAAACGATTTATCACCAGACCTAAAACTGATTAATAGAAAAATTAAAGCACTTCCTAATTGGTTCAAAGCAAGAAAATGGTTATTTAAGTTTGAATATTTATGTTTAACCTTTTCCTACTTCCATTTCCTGACTGTTGCTGAATAAATCATAAATCCGTTCACTTTTTTTCATTTCAATGTTATACAAACCCTGCATTAAAATCCTATCGTACCCTTTAAATCAATCTTCATCTTAACAATAGAAGTAGCAGCTTTTCAGCTTTCAGATTTTATTAAGAAGTAGTGTCAGGATGACTAATTATGACTAACACATGAGTTGCTTTTAAATTAATCTATCAACACTTTCACTGAAGCCTTTTACAAAAAAAAAAACGCCCTCAAAATGCCAGCCTCGAGCAAACTCAATGAAACAAAATCTGTAAGGTAGCTGTAAAAAATGGTGAAAATGTGCTAATAAATGGCAGCTGCAGTGGGAGCGTGATTCATCCTGGACTCTTTGAAATCATGTTCACGTCCTTCCTCTCCCCTTTGCACAAAGGCAATCCAGATTGCCGATTCCCTTGGTAATTTTCAAGGAATCTGCTAGCAGGGAATCACAGATTCAGATGATGCTGGAGAGATTAGTTATCTGAGAGGAATGCCAAGGGAGGTGCTTTTTTTCCCTCAGTCACTGCTTTTAAACTGCTCCTGATAAATACTTTCAATAAGTTGCACAATTATATTAAAACAAAAAACCAAAATCTCTTTATCTTGACACATATCCATGCATGTTTTTGAGGATCCATTATTGCTGCGTGATGGCCACCAGAAAAGTATAATACAGCAAAATCCTACAAGATAAAACTTATAACAAAATGTCATGCATAGAAGTCACAGGACAATGTGTTTCATGACGGCATACGAGTAAATGTGTAGTCAAATGGAACACTGTGCCGTGCAGCATGTGTTAACGTTTTATTTGTGACTGTTGTTGCTGTTGATCCTTATAAAAAATTAAAGGTGAAAGGCTTTTCCAGCACAAAGAATTGTTAAGCATCACTTTTTTATGGCCCTTTGGCTCCATTTAGCTGCTCAGCTATCAAAAACCCTGGGTTTGATTTTTGACAGCTCTTTGAAGTTGAATAAGCACATCAGTGTAGTTGTCAAATCAAGCTCTTTGTAACTTAGAATGATGCCAAGGTAAAGCCTCATCTTCCCATCAAAGACCTAGAAGAAGCTATTCATGCTTTTATCATTTCTTGACTCGACTACTGTACTGCACTGTATGTGTTGCTCTACACCAGTCATCTCGGCATCATCTGCAAGCTGTACAGAATGTACCAAAAAACTGAACACACAGTTCCAGTCTAGGCATCCACTCACTTAAACCTGACCAGTTATGGATTGATTTTTAGATCTGATTGCCCATTTTTAAAGTTTTACATGAACAGGCACTATCTTATTTGACAGATCTTTTTTCAGAGTCATACCCAAAAAGGAGTGATTTGGTTCAGTGAGCCAGTTTCTCTTATGTCTTTCAAGATCTGTATGAAAACCCAAGGTTAATTTAGTTTTTGCAGTGGCTGACCCAAATCTTTGGCACAGTTTACCTCTCCATATATATGCCCCATTCAGGCCGCAGACTCATTCAGAATTCTTGGAGTATGACACTTTAATACTGTGGGTACCAAAGTTTTCACCTTTTTATTTGAAGAAAAGAGTCTGTTGACCCAAAATGATTGCTTTTTGAAACACAGAAGCATTACTGAGAAGCCAATTAAACATGGGTATAATAATACACACAGCCTAAACAACCATTTAACTTTTGGTTATCATTTTTGCATTTAAATTAATTTCTAGAGATCACCTTAAGACCCCTCACCTGACACATAATGAGGTTCTGAGCCAGACCTGGGAAACCACTAATTTATTAAATTGTTTTTGCTGTCCTGCTTTTTCTTTTCTGTTTTAGTTCAAACTAAATTTAAGTCTATTTAGGTCATTGCTTCACATTCATTTTTATGCTGTATTCTCCATTGCTTTGTCTGCAAATTGTATTGAACGATAAAGGACTTCAATCAACTTTTGTTTTTTTACTTAAGCTACAAAGAAATTATGCAAACTTTAAGGTTTGCCAATTTCCAAAATTAAATAAAGGGTAAATGCTCTATTTACAAATGTTTGTCCTGTTATTGTCCTCTGAAGGTCATCCCAGCTTTAAAATCCGGATTTCACTTTTCAGCTTTAATGATTTTCATATTTTCTTCAAAGCTGTGCTGTGTTCCAATGTTTGAAACCTTGGATTTTAAAATAATAGAAAAAAAAGGAAAACAAATAAGCTCATGTCATTGTATTATGGTGGCCCTCATACTCAGTAGACTATACATTTGCTTACTTTCACACAATTTAAAGTAAAAATGAGAATGCATCAGCACAATTGCATACTCTTACTGTAGCCAGAGGACTCTTGCCATAGACAACAAAACCAGACGATTCCATTTACAACTGTAGCATTTTCCTTCTTTGGCTTCACTCTAATGTGCTCATTAGTGTTCTTGTGCTGAGTCTTATCCCTCTGGAGACAGTGGTTGGGAGAAAACCGGCTGTGTTTACTGCAGCACACATCAAAGAGCGCCTGACGACGTATAAGGAAGGTCCTAGGAGAGCCTGCTGATTGGTTACCCATCATGCACTGCTGCTTTTTGGACAGAACCTTACTCAAAGAAACAGAAAATGCAGCCAGTATGGAGAGTGTAGGCTACGGTTCTACTCTGTGTCAAAAACCTGCCACGGAGGTTAAAGCAAAACTTTAACCCCTGTGGCAGGGCTAAAGATTGTAATTACGAGTGTTTTACAAAATGGCACAAGCATAATACCTCCTCTAGATTACACCTCCCATTTCACATCAAATAACAAGAGCTAAACCACAGCTGTTTTTCATACACATAGCACATGTGAAGCTTTAGGTTACAAGTATAAAAATGTCTCAAAATGTAAAACCAACTCCAGTATGCTAACAGAAGGGGTGATGCCAACTGTGGTTCATGTTTGGCCACAGTTCAGTCATCCTGTCAAATCTTATTTCCAAGATAGTCACATCACCAAGATTTCTGTCACAACTAAGTCATTGATTTCTTGTCAAACCCCCAAAACAACACAATCCTCTTTTTTCCACACACACTGAAAGTTTGATCAGGAATTGGCATCTAATCTACTTAGTTAAGTTTTCTTACATTAATCCTGCACGGTCATAATTCGATTTTACAGACAGCTAATAGATTTTGGCAATTACTTGGTTTGGTTAACTTGATTCCAGAAAGTAATTGTAATCCTAAGATGCTAAAATAGTTATAATAGTCTTAGAATTTATAGTAGGAAAAACATTTTTAAGGTAGATTGAAATATCTGCTAAGTAAGATTTAGAAATCACTCACCAATCGGTGAATTGAAAATAATCTATACATTCTTAACAAGTAGAAGTCGTGTCTTGAAAAAAGAAGACAATTATACTTTTTTAACATGTACAAAATAAATTTGAATGAGATGTTTCTTGAGGTAAACATATTGTTGTGATCTTTTGTTTCAGATACCATGATGCAAAGTTAATTCGAGAAAATAGATATTCTATTTTAACAAACATGAAAACATAATGTACACAAACACACACATGCAACCATTGCCGGAATGCAAATCTTTTTTATAAAATGTAACTTGTTTAATGAATAAATAAATAAATAAATAAATAACCACTGTACAGACTAATTTACTGATTTGTCTCAAAATTCATCAATTCTCGTGTTCTAAAAAAACAAATTGGGTCAGTACTGTATAATCTCTTGGAATGTGTTCAACTTCTTCACCATTTTGGTCCCCAACCTAAATGAGTTGGTTAAACTGATTGTAAATTACATTTGAAAAGAACTATTGTGTTTTACTAGGATTATACAAATCAGTCTTGTTATTTCAGTTTGATTGCTTTTCATTTATTCAATGACATTGACATGAATATTGTAGTTGTTCATGTAGCAAGATTAGTTTTTGTTTATGCCTAACTTGTATAATGTAAATTTAAACAAATCTGACTACCTACAGTATTAAAAGAAAAAAAAAACATTCACCAGGGGAAATTTGTTTGATTCCCTACAATTAAAGTGAATCAGACTCAGCCCAAGGACAAAAATTTGAATCAACTCTAAACGATTAAATTGATCCAGTGAGGACATTTTAACAAACTATAACATAATCATTCTACTTTGAAAGGAAACCATAAAATCAAATGGGCTTTTTATGTTAATTCAACAAATTGATTTTAGTTCAGTTTTGCTTAGAAAATTACCAAACTGAAAAGAGGATTGATAATGCTTAATATTTAAACAAACACGTAGATAATGTAACATGAAACTATGTGGAGCACAGTAGTGACTTTAGCTCTGAATGTCCATTACTGATAGAAAACAGATGTCGATATGTGTTCATTTCTATACATGTAGCATAACCTTGTGAGGATTGCATTTGGGCTGACACACAAGCACACACATGCAAATACACACACTTCACCATTCTGCGTGTCTTGCATGATTATCAAGACAGCAAGCCTTGGAGAGCCTCTGTCCATGACATGACACAAACAAATAGTGTCTGACCTATGGGATAGTGGGGTAAAGGTGGCAGATGCTTGCTTACGAACGGGGTAAAAGAGCACACAGCCTTAGGCGCCATGACAGCCCGGTGATGGGCACTTAGAGAGCCATTTGTCACAGGTAGCCTGACTGTTCTTCACTTCAAACCAACTGATGGTTGTCTCATGATTCTATAAGCTGGGACACGTTGTGAATATTCTGCATTTTTTTAACCATATGTAAAAAGTTCATATCGATCAGCATAATTAATAAATGCATTTTCATTTTATTCCCCTCAGTGGGGTGTGTTCAGGATCTGCTTAATTCTTGGTCACTAAGACACCTTTGAGTGAAGTAATTATCTCATTTTTAGATAAACTGAACAGGTTTTCAGAGTGTCAGAGGGGTTAATAAGTTGTAGATATCGCACATACAATAAACCCAAAGGGAACAATTCAACCCTTATTAAAAGGTGTAATTATCTACATTATTTCCTCATCCTGGTTCAGAGGACTCTTGATTAAAGTCTGGACAACCACTGTATACACAACAAGTCAGCCCCTGCAGTCTTAAAGCCCTCTTCTGCCCTCAAATACAAACAGCCATGAAATTTCACTCTACAACCCATGCACAGGCCCAGCCAGGAGACTGCACTGGGAGTCCAAATTGCTTGTTCTGTGCTCTATCAGAAGGATTGGCTTTGCTTGTTTTGTGATGAGCACTATAGCTCTGTTGGTGCTGCAATGTGTCTGCACTGTCAGACGTAAACTGCATGTACAATGGCAGAGGCTGTGCAAACATCAGGGGAGCTAAAGCTGGCAGAGGTTGGGGGTGCGGGGGTTGGCAGGTTTTTCTTTACAAAAACACACGAGTTAAACCCACCAGTCACATGTTAAAAGAAAGATCTGAAAGACTTTGTCCAGTTTGACCACACTATGACACACTACGCCCAGACACTTTCAGTATTTGTTCGCCACCACCCATGTTGCATTAGTTTTATCACTGTGTGGTCAAAATGCCAGCTTAAGAATGTGCAACTCTGCCTTTTTCTGGCCTATCTGAGCTTTCTGTAGCAGTTTATAAATATATTCTGCCAAGCGTTATTGACTTCCCTTGTAAGATTGGGATTAGTAATGATGTTCATAAGAATGCTCAAAGACAGACCAATATTATCAGATGCAATTTCTCCTGTGCTAATTTGTCTTCGCAACCCACACGCTGTAATATGGAACCAGACAGATAATTTATCCTGATTCATTGATTGTAATTTGTGGTGTAATTAACATAATATACCACCAGGAGGGACAAAAATGATGTTACTGCTTATAATGACTTGTGAAATGAAACAAACATGCAGTTTGCTTTGTTGTTTCAGCTGCCCATTATTACTGTGTTCATGCAATGTATTGTTCCTTTATTTAGAGGCATATATGTATGTTTCTGAGTGGCTTTGATTCATGAAATAGTTAAGTTTAAAGCAATATGTTCTACACATCGTATTAGTTAAACTGCTACAATATGATGTAGCTGTCAGTACAGCTATGAACATACAATCATTCTCTCCAGGGGAAACACATAAAAGCTATCAAGAATAGGATGAGTGCCTCCTTGGATTCAACTGCAAAGCGATGCACTTTATTCTGTTTATCTTCATTACTTACAGAGCAAATAAGAGAATAACCAGCAGAGAGATAAATCTGAATTTATCGAATGTATGTTTAATGAGAATGGCCGCTTTAGTGCTTTCACCACAGCAAAGATATTAAGTTTAAATTTAGATTTGGAACCATGACATGAAAGAAATAAAACAATCTTGTGTTTTTTAAAGCAATCTTGTGTTTCGTTAAAATATATATTTATGTGATGTTGCTTGGGAAGATAATTAAAAGTTTGTTATTTATTACAAATGATTCATGAAGGGGGTGGCACAGCAGCGTAGTGGTTAGAGCTGTCGCCTCCCAGCAAGAAGGTTGCAGGATTGCTTCCTGGCCTGGGGCCTTTCTGGGTGGAGTTTGCATGTTCTCCCTGTGTACGTGTGAGTTTACTCCCACAGACCTCCCACAGACCAAAAACATGCACGTTAAGTAAATTGAAAACTCTTAAAATTGTCCCTAGGTGTGAATGAGAGTGTGAATGAGAGTGTGAATGGTTGTTTGTCTCATTTGTCTCTATGTGGCCCTGTGATGAACTTGCGACCTGTCCAGGGTCTTCTCTGCCTCTTGCACAGTGATTGCTGGAGATAGGCACCAACTTCCTGCGACTCGGAATGGAGAAGCGGGTAAAGAAAATGGATGGATGGAATCGAGAAGGATTAGGTTGCAAAACTAATGATAAGCATGAAGGACATGCAGATTTGCAAGAACATAGTGTGCATTTTGACAAAACATGGATGTATATGCAGATAGAAAAATAAGCCTCGACTTGTTGGTGACTATTTTTCACAAATGTTGGAAAAATAGGCTTCTGAGAAAATTTGACTTAGGAACCCTGTACTAACAATTTAGCGGATGTAATCATGTTTAGAAATCTGTGTCAGTTTTATTTATATGGCACATTTTAAAATTAAAGCTAATTAAAATGTTTTGCATTTTAGCTAAACGAAACAATAAAATACAGTAAATAAAACACAGTAACAGTAAAAGAAACCATAAATAAATGAAACACATACACAACTGCATCGTAAACTGTTTTTAAATGATGTCAAGATGACTAATTTAGACCACCATAAAGAGAATTACAGAAGTCTGTACTCGAGGTAATAACAGCATGACTATGTTTTTGCAGGTTTCTGACAGGGAGATCTACACTTTGGCAATAACTGATTGACACTTGAATTCACAACTCTACTTATCTGCTAATGTCACTTAGAAGAGCTTGAATACAATCACACCTAGATTCTTGACAGCTGATCGACTGAATGAAGATAAAGGACCAAAAGCTAAACTGATGAGTGTATTTGATTTTTTAAATCAAAACGTATTTTATTTTTGTCAAGAAGGTGAAAGTTCAACCTTATACAGGTATGAATTTTACATTGACAGTTCAACAGATTATGTTTGTCTAACCAAACGGGACTTAGATATCATCCACAAAACAATGAAAGGGAGCTAATGAGCCCCAAAGCAACAAACTGTATATAGAATGAATAGAACTGGACTAAAAATGAATCCCTGAGAACCTCCATAATTGAGAGGGGCTTGAGAGGAGGAACACTTCCTAACAGAACAAATGATGGACACACACCGTTTCTATCAAACCGTTGATTTCTAAAAATAAAAAAATAAAAATAGATACATAAATAAATAAAAGAAGCTTTTGTTATTCAACGCAGCTTAAGGGACCATTTATCAAATGTGACATGTTCGCCTTCCCTGTTTATGTGCATTTAACTGTTACCACACAGCTGAAAGCACGCTTGGTCCTATCTTGGCAGTTCCCATCTCCATCTGCCTTATTTCTAACATGGCTATATTTGAAAAGATAGCATAAAAAATTAATCCTGAGGGTTCTCGAAGATTATGCCGCACCAGCACAAACTGGCAGAGACTGGAAGGTGCAGTCAGAGTAGTACCTAATTGTGTCTTCATTTGCTTACTGTTACATCTTCTTTGACATGTTGACTGAAGCTTGAAAAATGCTTTTTTGATGAGCTAGGATCTTACCAAAGTTAAAATTTCTATTAGGAGAAAATAGATTTTCTTTCCCCAGGTATTTATCCTGCCTCCTGTTTATACCCAGAAATCCAATTTGAATTGGAAATGATTTAAAAAAAAAGTTTCATGCAGTTTGAGATTTAGTTTTGCACAAGTAGATAATAAAAGAAATAGAGAAGTTGTAAAGTCTGATTCTCTTTAAAGCATACTTTGTTCACATGTGCTCTCTATTTTTGTTTGGTCTCTCTCTTCCTGGGTAATTCAACAAGATGCAAGCAATTACTCTCACCTTTAAAGGCATCAGAAAAGAAGGGGAAAAAGAATTTGACAAAAAAAAAAAAAACAACCAAACACCAATTACCATATTTAAAGACACAGCAGTCATTTCCTCCCCTCTCTCTTAATGTCACTTAACCGACTCACAAGAATCGAAGGGTGCTGAAAAAATGCAAGATCAACATGCATCCTCGTCTCTGCAGGAAAGGGAGCAAGGCAGGAGAAGTTAAATGATTCACATACGTGGAGTGGAGAGTGGCTTCCTGTCAGTGTGGCTGATTAAAATTCCTGGGATCGAGAATGCTGGGTGTGATGTACGACGAGCAGGTGGTGTGGGTTTAATATGCATGAGCAGACAGCTCCTGCATCTGCAGATTGGCAGTCTCTGAGCTTGCCTGTCCACTCTTTTGGCAGCTCACTGGGCATATGGAACTACTGAGGGCATACATGAGCACGGCAGAGTGGGCTGGTCCTAGCACCCGGTGACTGAAGTTCTTCGCTTTTTGTGCCTCCTGAGATCAGTGGGATGACTACTAGTTCCTTTTTGTGGGCTTTGGTTTGTTCAAAGTAGCCAAGATGAAGGTAGAGGGGGACATTTTTACCTTCCATATTTCATTGATTTTTACTTTACAAGCTGCAGGAAACATCAAAAAGGTGAAGGATTAGGGGGGAGTGTAGAAATGGACTGAGATGTGATTGGGGACTATGGAGGTTACTTGAAGGAAGATGTGATTAGTCCTCACACTCTCTCAACAAGTGATTTTGTGTAGCACCGAAAAATAGAAATAAAAGCTTACCTTGCTGAAAGTTTTTTCGTTGCAGTGTGATCATTTTCCGAGTTTTTCTCGTCTATGTCAGGGTCAGTTTGGTGTCTTGGTGAGTCGATAAGCAGTCCAGTGGGAAGAGTGGTGCAATAACTGGGTGTGTCAGTGGCAATCCTGCAGCATGTTGTGATTTTGATGTCAAGTTTGTGTCTTTTGTCATCTGCCTGCAGGCCAACGGGGCTCTTCGAAAAGCCACATCCATATGTTTTTGTCCTCTGAGCGAGCAGGGAATGGAATCGTTTTACAGACTGCTTCAGAATTTCAGCACCAAACAAACCCCTTCTACATGCTTGGCCACTTAGCAGAGACATGCAGTATGAGGGTAAAGAACAGCTGTTTCACAGCAACAATACCACCCAGCTGAAACTAAATTACCAGCTGATCCACACAAAACATGGTAGTTCGAGTTAATTTCTCTCTATTTTTATTTCCAACTTGGCCCTAAAACATTGTCAAAATTCCAGCAACAAAGCATCAAAAAGATTTTTTTTAAAAACAGGCATATTGTTAAAATAATCTGACTCAAGTTCTTCTCCAACAGCCAGCAGGTTGTGTGAACATCTTCCCTCTGAGCTGACAAGCTCTCTTGTCATCAATCTGTGATGCTGAGTGGACTTTCTCTGCATGCAATTTGACTGATGTGTGTTCCCAAAGCATGAATAAAGCTTTATGATCCGCTGTGGTTACTCACACTATATGTAAGATGGCAAAGTGGGTACAAAATCTATGTATTTTCGTGTTCACCCTTAAAGGAGATCATTTCAGACGTTTGGAACGTATTCATGAAGTACCCACATTTTTTTCAACATCACAGGCTGCTGTTTTAAAGTCTGAACAGACAGAAGAGGATGCTCTTTTGAAAGATTTCAGACACATTGAATAGACTTGCGATTATTTTCGTCTTTTTCCGGTCTGTTTTGTCTGTCCGTGATTTGATTTTGCTCCCTATAAGTGAGCCATCTCTGAAGAAAAAAAAAAGTAAAAACATGGTGGCTTATTCAGTAAATACAGCTGCTGGTGATGTTGTTGAGCATAGCTGTTTGAAAGAAATCACCAGAACAAAAAAAAAAAAAAAAAAAAAAAAAAAAAAGAGTCCCAAAAAGTTTAGTCCTAAAACTTAGTTACATGAACAAGAAAAGGTGACCATTTATCACCATTTATTTAATAATCCATGATGTTTTTCTAATGACAAGCTTGTAAAAATTGTGATGAAGAAAACTCTTCAGTTTTGGTAAAAGAGGCCAAATTGAAGTACTTCTGTGGTGCCTGATAATAGCAGATCGAAATGTAATCAAATGACTTTGTGTTTTATTCTGAACAACACAATCTGTCATTTAATCCTGAGAATTTGTGGACCCTGAACCAGAAAATTAATTTTGCTTGAATGGGCAGTGTTTTTACAAGTCCAAAACGGCAGTCTTTAGCTACAGGGTATATAGCTTGGTTTGCTTTGTTTATTTTTTTAGTGCCCACTGCTAAGAAAGGTGAAAGATAATATAATTACCTAAATCTGTGTGTGCATGTGTTCATATGTTTGCCCGTTTGCAAAATATATTATGAATCAGTGATGAATTTTAATGAAACTCTCAGAAAGTAACTGTTAAGCTTTGGAGTCAGTCTGATTCAAGATAGCTTCCACAGCTGATCAACTTTAGCAAATACAAAAAAATGTCTATAACTCAGATAATCCTACAGATTCACTGCAGGCTATTGCCCACTGCTATGCATACTGCCATTTTTTTTGAGTCGACCACATTTGTGTTGCCCTGTCATATGAGAACAATAACAAAAACATGCTAAAATTATTTTTAAAAAGATGGAAGTATGTTTATAAATAAAAAAAGTACAAAGAAATGGCCAATATGGTTAGCACAACTTCAATCTTAGCTACAGTTATTGAATAACCTGTACAAACTGGATTTATTCAGGTTGATAATTAAATAGACCTACCATGAGAAAATTTGAGACAAATCTGAATGAAACATAATAAAAATATAATTGGATTACATTAATGATAAACGGCTTGGATAAACTCGCAAGGGAGCCGTTAATCCCATCTATGAAATCCTCTGACCGACTGCCACGTGGATGAAGCAAAAGCCCTGATGAGTTTTGCTTTTTCCGTCCTCCTGCTGTTTCCTCACCCTCAGACACAGAGATGCACAAAATTTTTTTGGGGGGAAATCAGGTCATGCTCTTTCCACCACCAAAGCCCTTCGAAAATTAACTTGGGTAGGGACACATGAGTACACAGTCGCCAGTGCCTGCTGCTCTCAATGGAGCAGTGGGAACAGGATTACATGCCTCTCAGACTGCTCACTCACAGCACAGAGACAGCACTCATTCAATCACAGTGACACATGCAAAAGCGAGGGAAAGGTTCTGGCTTGGCCTCCCTCAGGAGACAACCCGTTATCAGCACCACTTTACAAGAGAGGGAGAACACAGACTAGAAATTGATAAAGTCAGGATTTTAAATGGATTTAGCAAATAACATGTGGGAGGGAACTGACTGCGAGAAGAATTAAAGTAAAGCTGCCAGTTTCATTAGCACATATGTACTTACAGGTAGTTCCCAAAAGCTAAAAGTGCCAGACTCACACCATGTGCTCCCTCCAACTTGCACGGAGATGCCAGACTGGCATTGGATATACACTGAAACTCGCAGTGTTGGCCCCAGCGCTGGATCAGCAAAAAATCCTGCTTTGCCCCACGGGCCTTCGGCAAATGTCTGCCATCTAATTCAAGCCAAATCACGGTCTGCTTAACACCTCGCCACCTGCTTTATTTGCATCTGTGTGTGGGAAGAAAATAGAACCAGAGTATGTGTGTTTATTGTTTAGAGGAGAAAAGTTTGGCACTATTATTAATTGGAAAGCTAATGAATGGCAAAATAGGATTTCTCTGATTTTAATCAGAGGCATCCAGCTTGAGAGCACGGAGTAATAAATGTGGATGATTCGCCTGTCACATAGAAGCTAGTAAAATCGTTGTAAGACACAAAACTTCCCCTAAATATCCTTCTCCATCTTTCTCTACGGCCTCCATCAAAGGACGTGTCAAAACATTAAACCCGATCGACAGAAATGGTGTTTGTGAATGATTGTCCTGTTCTCGGAAAGTGCTTCTCTTCGGTGCATAGCACTCCCTAACAGACGTATTAATCAAAGAATGTTCTTGTAAAGCCATTTGGGGATAAATGCAAACCGTCCTCCACACAACAATGTTGGCTCTGCTTGAAGTGTCATTCTTCATAAAAGCCACAAGCAAATATATTCTAACAACTGGAAGCCTGTCTTCAATTTACTGTGAGAGGTGTTCTCTTGAGGAAACAAAAGGTAGACAATTTGGGAATTATGAACCGTGTGTGAAAAGCTGCTAATTTATTTATTTATTGACAACGAATTTGGAACATTAAAAAGCAGAAAATCTCTTAAAGCTGCGAGCAGAGAAGCCTGGAGCTGAAGCACATGATAAAGTGCTTTGAACAGCAAACAAACAGAGTTTGAGGGGAAAGTGGCTAGGGATGAATCAACCAGGGAAATGACTGCAAATTGTGGTGGCAATTGTCCCTGACGTTTACAGTCACCTTAAACTATGACCATGTGGCAGAAAAAAGGCTTCTTCGTGGCAAAGTGGAAGACAAATAGTGCACCAGTGTGCAGCATTAATAAATATTAACATTTATGTTTGTGTTCATAATAAAAGAAACAATAATGTAATGGCTAAATGTGATAAATTTTGAACATTATTACAAGTCAAATCAAATGTAATGTCTCAAAACTGATTAGACAAAAGCATTTTCTGTCTTGTCCTGCTTTACAGTCTAGTTTAGTCTCCTAAACAACTTTATTATTCTCCAAACAGAAATAGTCTTTGACTACGATATGTGCGCTAAAGTTGAATCTAACTCTTTCACTAGTGAAAAATAAGCAGAAAAGGCCTAACATTTAATAAACAGTGCAGCATGGTTCAATCTCGTTTCACAGAAACAGCAGCTGACATTAACTCCATGACTGAAACTGAAAGTAACAGCTCACTTGTCTTTCTTTTGTGCCTCCAGACAAAATGCAACCATTTCTTTGGGAAAAAAACACAGACTCACTCTGATTTAAAACCCTTATAAATATGCTGTCAAAACTGATGTTGATTTTAGGTAATGGTTAATGTGACCTTTTTTAGGCTTGACAGGATGACTGCTCTGCTGTGACACCCAAGCCAGCCTGAAGTCTTTATTCTTGTCAGACAGGTGGGTGTTTTAGCAAAAATTGGGCACTTCTGTCAGAACCTCTGCTTGTCAAGGCAACTATTGTTACTTTGGTAAAAAGCAAGAAAGGATGAGACATGAATGCAAGTTAAAATAATTGGCATGGGTGTGCACTGGATGGAATCAACATTCTTCAATCAAACATACATACAGGAACAAATAGGAACCATAGTGAGAGAGGCCACATACAGGCCTTAGCAGTGATTGTGCTAGAAGTATTGTCAATTAGCTAGCTGGTAGGCTACTTTTACTAGCTACTTATAAAATGATACATCTACTTTTAGTTGCTGGATAGATCAGATGTTTTGAAATAGGGTTCTACAAAAAGTTATGAACAAATTGTAGCAGATAGTTCTTTGAATGACCTTAGTTTGGAGAAACAGAGTTTAATTCTGACTGGATTGACAAGATAACAATTAGGCCAACCCTACCTAACCAATGTGAATTATCATCTTAAAACAACTACAATCTCAAACATTTCAAAGCAGTTGAACATTGTTTTATAAACATTTATATTGCCATCACTGTTGCATTACATGGTTATTCTGGCAGAAATATAATATATTTCTGCAGAAAGTGCCCTAATCTACAGCTGGGGGCTACAGCTAACTGCTATTATTTTCACTTGCAACTAACCCTAGACATCTATGTTCAAAATTGACTAGCCATTAGCCAGTCAATCCAGTCAGGATTAAACTTTTTTTTTTTTAAAATGAGTCATTTCAAAAAGTTATCTACAACAGATTAATGGTTCATATCTTTTCCACAAAATCCCACTTGAAAACACCTGAACTAACCATTTAAAAGTATCTTAGTAGTTTGTCACTAAATGACACATTAATTATTGTGAATATTGCATTTGTGGCACACATACTAGTGTGGGCAATCGCCTTCCTTCCATGTGAATGTATTTTGAGATTCTCTAAGGTCTATTTGTGGATTCTCCTAATGTATTCCATGTCATTCAAAATAACAAACCAACGCTGCCACCTATGAAAGCCATCCACATCGTAGCAAAGGTAAGACAGAGGTGCAAGAATAATTTTTAAGAGAAGCACTGACATCCGTCACCACAATGCAAGAGAGAGAAGTGATGGTACACATAAATAACACTGGTCAGAGTGGCTGGACTGATAACATGGAAGTGCTATGAGACAGATTGCAAGAGAAATGTTCTGCTTCGAAGGTTTAGGCTTTGTCAGTGTGTATACAAAACCAGAATCTGTCAACCAACAGAAGCCTGCACCCTGGAAGTTATGTACTAGTGAGAAAGCATGAAATTGCAGGCTGTAGGAATGTTTGCCAAACTGCAGACAAGAGTTCCACTAACTCTATCTGGATTACTGAACCATAAAAAATAAAGGCTCAGCACTGATATTTATTTGTGTTTCGCTACAGGAAGTGGGGACATTGCAGGGCCTCTGTCTCTCCATTCAAGACACAACACAGAACATATTACATGCTGATTTGTGTTGACAGCAATCAGATTGAGCAATGGTTCCAAGCCAAACAGCCTCAAACTCGGCCAATTAACAGGGTGCTGAGGCAGGATGCTTTCACTAGCCCAAGGAACTATTTTTGTTGTTTGTTTTTCTTTAAATAGCACTCTAGCACTCTGCAGGCCATTCACTGGCACAGATCCCAAAGGTCTTGTCTGGTATTTGTGACACTTTGATCCATGTGTGTCATCTAATAACTTTTGAGTGCTCCTCTTTATCAGGCCTTTTGACAAATTAAAGGTGGAAGTCTTTTTTATACAAATAAAACTGCCTCAATGCACAAATGGCTTAAAGCAATTTTTCTGATAATGTGCAGTGGGATTATGAACAAATAATATCTCACCTGTTAAAGATAGCTCTTTGAATGACCTCAGTTTGTAGAAACAGAGTTTGATTCTGACTAGATAGCTAGTTCAAGCGGAGCCAGTATAGCCCAAATAGCTGCAGTGGCAGCCAACTGTAGCATTTCCAGAGCAGGCAGGGACACTTCCTGCAGAATTATTATAATATTTCTGCTTGAATTACGATGTAATGTAAAACTAACAGTAGTGTAAAGGGTTATAAAATAACCACTATAAAAGGTTTGAGATTTGAGTCATTTTAAGAAAGTAGAAATTAAATTTGGTCTCAGTCCCATTCAGACTAGCTGCTAGCTCATCAATCCAGTCAGAATTACTGTCTCTTAAAACCAAGATCTTGCAAAGATCTATCTACAGGAGGTATTTATTCATAAACTTTCCAAAGATTACCTTTTCAAAAGACCTGAACTATCCCTTACAGACTACAGACATATTACGTGTGGATGAATGCAGAAAAAGAAGAAAAAAAGCAGAATTCAATGGAAATCCAGAATGTCTACCATTATGTGGTACATAGTGGTGATTTAAAAAAAAAAAAAAGGTAGATAAGTTAAGATGGGCTTTGGTGATTATTTGCTGCTAAACAAAATGAACGAGAAAAGACCAGAGAAATGGCAGACAAAGACAGGATGCACCAAATGAAAGTGATATCCAAACCAAAACAAGGAAAGACGAGGCTCCTGCAGATTGTGAATGAGTCGGAGCAACACCACACCATCTATTGGCCATTAGGTGCTTGTGTTTTATTGATTAAGTTGATTACCACTTATAAGTAAATTATTTAAATAAAGATTTGGTTACGTGGAAAAAAGTAGCTACAGATGCAATAAAAACACTGACGCAATTTTCATAGCAAGAAAAAAATCACAAGCCACAAGGAAACTAAGATAAATATTACATATTACAAACATTCTGTATTGGTTATAATTTGTTCACTGCCTTCTGCCTATAATTTTGCCCGGTGTAAAGGCATATCAGACTTTTATAATTATGGAGCAAAATTATAAATATTTCACAAATTGTACATTTCTGCAATCTCAAGTTTGGGATAAAACAATTTTTTGACACCATTATTTTTACTTATATATGTGGCATATGCTATCACTAGATGTTTTTAGATGAAGAACAAAAGCACTTTTAGTTTTATCTTTCTTTAATCCCATTGTCCTAAACTGATCCTATACGTGTGGCTGCTTAAAGACTATGTGAACTAAATCCTTTACAAAACATGCTTATAGCCTTAAAGTGCCTGTCTGAGCAACACTCGTAATGTACTTTAAGATGATATGCATTAATGTGACTACCAGCTGTTTTCTAAATGAACAGGGCTAATGTACTGTATGTACACAGTTCAGCTAGAAAAATCACACAGCACACACAGGGTGCCGGAACGCGGCAGTGAATCAAGCGAATGTCATTTACATCTTGCTTATGGCTGTTGTTGTAATTCAACCCATATCTGTCAGAGCTAGACATAGTTTCTAAATCACAAAGAATACACCCCACAGTAAAGCCGTGTGTAGCTTTAAGTGAAGCAGAACCACACACACACTGACACACACAGAGCAGCCTCTGCAGCCATCAATTCACAGCAGTGAAGCAGACTGCAGCCTGCTCCTCTCTCTCTTCCTCTGTACCAGAATTAATTTCTCCCCAGAGCTGATAGGCTACGCTCTACTGCAGCCAATCCATATAATTAGGCCTTCAGCAATGTAAACCCTTGGCTCAGACTTCAAGTCCATTTCAATATTAGGTGTAGACATGACAATGACTTCATCAAATGTAAGTTTTTCCTGCATTAATTTGATAAATTGTTCTATCTTATCCTTCTATGTGGCATATAATAATACTGGCTAATGTTTCTGTTCTGTTACACTTTTCTCCTTTTTTCCCCCTTGTTGCCTGGGTACACATTATCTTCTTTGAATGCTCAGTGTGTTCTCTTTTCCGTTAGGTTTTATGATGCATTGAGGTTCCCGTTAATAAATCACTTGCAAGTGTTTTAATGGACATTTATTATTGGCAGACCAAAGACCAAAGTCCGCCTTCGCCACTTTCTCCCTCCTCTTTTTTCCAGCCTGGTTATGCAAGTATTTTTCTTCACTCAGCCAATTATGTTGGGTTTTGACGGCTGATCTCACTCCATATGGCGACAGCTCTGTTAATCGCCACCTCCAAGAGAACTGCTGCATGACAGCCTGCGTGTCGAAATCACCATCAAAAACGCTGAGGCGTGGAAAGGGGAGGGCGGGAGATGAATGGAGTGTGTGTTTGTCTGTGTGCATGTGTGCTTTTGAGGGACAGGAGGCGGGCGGCGAGGAGAAAGGAAAAATTAGCTAGAGAAAACAAAGTCAATGAGGCATGAAGGAGGCTTCCCTCTCTTGTGTTTTGTCGGCGTAGTGATGCCTCCTCGTTCACTGTTACCGCCACTCCAGGGAAAGGCGAGAAAAGTACCCCCTTTGAGGGGGAGGTGAGGGAGTGATGGCAGGTGGAAATATTGCAGGGTTAGAAGTAGATGTGTTTGGTTTCTTTTCAGTGTGTTTTTTCACCAAAGCAACACTTGACAGCACAAGCTTTCAACCCTCCACACGTTCAAGCAGACGTTAGCTTGTAGAATATATTTACATTTAACTGTAATGAAAGAGAATCATCTTGGATTCAAAACGACCTTTGGGATAGAGTGTCAAGAGGGCATGTTTTACACAACAGAACAATATCAAGGTTCTGAGCTGTTGCAACTGCAACGACTTGCTTTGTGCATTGACTGATTACCATTGGGGAAGAGGGAAATAGCCTGAATCAACCTGAATTCCCCTTTTACAACTTGTTTACTAAGATAAATGTATGATTCTTCACAGACAAGAGTTGTTTAAACTCAACCATTTACTATTAGAAATCTTCATAAACAAAAACAATAACAATAACTCTATGTAGAAACAGTAAAATTATAGAGCTGCATATAAATGCCACAAAAGTCATTTTTTTAAAGGTTTTATATGTTCTAATGACTTTGCAAAAGACACAACTCGATAAAAAAAGCCACATTAAGAAATATTCATGCCAGCTCTACACTCTTTACATTTCTAAGTATCATTTTACAACTTCACAATATTGTCATGGTTGAAAAAAATAGGGTAAGCCAACACATTATTTAACCTAAAGTTAAAGAATAAATGAAAAAATAAAGGCAAAGAAACAGCATGCAGCACAAATTAAGACTCTATAAATGGTATAAGGTAAGAGTTGTTGATTGGGGACGGGCGTTTTTAATTATAGTTGATAAAATATTGGATGAGAGTGTGATTTTGTCAGAGGGGAAGGTAGAGTAAACTATCAAATGAAGAGCTGACACAATCTTAAGATTCTCTGCTTACTTTCTTTTTTCTTTATTCAGCGGGGTATGCTGTAAATTATATCACTGTTGACTTTTTAAAATGTTATTAGGTGTGACCCTTTATAAAAATTAGGACTCCAAGTTTGTTTTTCAGCATTTATTGAAAATACATAGGTCGATTTTTTTAAAGAAATGTATAATACATGTATTCCTCTCCAACATTTGAAGACCTGTATTTGAAATGCTGCTTAGTTTTCAAAACAACAACAAAAATCTACTAAACAAAAATACACATCCCAGAAATCCCTCTTCTTATTTCCATCAAAATAAGCACAGAAACACATTAGGTCAGATGGAGGCTGACAGATTTTACTTTACAATATGTGTCTCAGCTGAGCAGCTGACTGGAGGAGGGGGTGTCCTCACATATGCTCATGTGTGATGCAATTATCCCCTTCTAATAGTCATTAGTGTTTCTAACCTTCAGTGACACGTGAAGGGAGGAGGAGGGGGCTCATTTATATATTTACTGTACAGCATATAAAAACTGCTGATCCTCCTTTCAAATGTCATTTTCACCCTTTTTCTCCTGTGTTTTCATGTTTGTGGGCACATAATATCAGCTGAGACAGTGGAACACACTTAGTGAATTAGGAAGGCCTCAAGCAGATTTGTAGACTTGAGATTTGATCTAAGTCCGGTGTTACAGTGTAAACTACAAGGAGACAAATCCACTCAAAGTATTTCCTTGCTGTACTATTCCACTGGGCTGGTAGTACACCAGCTATGAATACATGTTTTTCAAAAATACAGGGAATCCATTCTCGAAGTGCAGCATTGCCAACAAGTGAGGTGTAATGCAACTAGAATAAATAAAAAATACAGTGTGCCGCTTTGATATATACAGCAGTTTAATTCCCAAAGGGGATGGAAGTTCTTTTCGGTTGCCAGAAAAACTTTGTAGGAACAAAGGACTTAAAGAAGACTTTGAGCCCTAATGTTAAAACAAAATAACTATTCTGTGCTGTGGTACTTAATCCGGTTAGTTATTAACTACCACAAGAACATGTTAGTGCATATGAGATACTGTTGCTCAGTCTAGAAAAAGCAATCGCCTTCAGTTCTTTTAACTATATAAATCTAAATTTCCTGCTTAGGACCCTTATCCTCAGGATTCTAACTCCACAAAAAAGGGGAAATCTGGGGAGGGGAAATCTATAAAGCAGCTAAAGGGGATAGCTAAGATCTATTGAAATGGGGTTCTATGAAAAGGTTGTAAAGATTTATTATCTTACCTGTTGTAGATACTGTATATCTTTGAATGACCTGAATTTGGAAAACCAGTTTGTATTTGACTAGACTGACAAGCTAATGGCTAGTTTAGTAGAAATATTTCTGCTACTGCAATTGTGCTAATAAACAATCATAGAATTCAATTTAGGTAACTGTTTATGAGAAACTGGCAGATATGTAATGGTATACAAAATAGTTTTCATACAAATTGACAAGAAATTTTCAGATGGATGTTTTAAAGACAAAAGCAAATCACTAAATGTGAAGAGCAAATAAAAAGTAGTTAAAAACTAAAAATATGATATGTTGACAAAAATAGTTCATGTATGCTGAAGCAGAATTTAAAGCGAACAATGTCTTTGAAGAAATTGAAGAGATTTCAATGTATTTCCATGGGGAAAATACCTGTAAATAAAGATAAATATTTTGAAAGTATAAAAGTCAGAGCTGAAGTTTTTGTTACATCTGAGTGGCTAAAGAAGCAAAAAAGTACATAGAAGAAGTTTGATTGCAAAAAAAACGTTCAGAAAAAGAAACAAATATTCAACACCAAAGTTAAAAGAGAAACTACTATTTGGTATTTTTTTAGTATGAATATATATCTATGGCCTAACCATCCTATATGACCTATATTAACTCAAACATCAGGTACTTAGTTTGTGCTCCTGGTAAATTCCATCTTTAGGTTGTTGGAACATAAATAGTAATTTTCCCTGAACCCTGCCAAGCGTAACCTTTCTGATTCCTTGAGTGAGGATTACTGAAAACACCCAAGAGCTGCTCAATGATGTGAGCATTCTGAATGCAAGGTTGGTAGAAAGTACCTGACACCCTTTAGTCAGTGTGCACTGAGGGGTTAAAGCCTGACTGAGTCACTATGGCTCATGTCAGAAGGCCTTAGAGTTTGCCACCTCACAACACACAGGCGTAAGGTCAGTATCACTGCCCTGCCAAGAGTTGACCTTTGAGCAGTCACAGAAGTGTTATAAACTGCCCACAGGTTTCTTTGGGTGTATCTTGGAGCAGGGGACGTAAAGGACAATGACAACATCCTCTAACCATCCCAGCATGACTTTCCTTTCCCTGTAAAAATATTACAGTGCTTTGTCAACAAACAGAAGACCTCTAAAACAAAGAACCGCATGAGACATTTGATTCTTTATGGTGCAGATATACAAGGAAGTAGCTCTCATACAAATATTTTATTCAGTAGCCTGCAGAAAATAATATAAATCAGAGCACTTTGGGTTTTTTATTTTACAACCATATCCATTTTCTATCATAAACAACACATATTGCAGGAAAAAACTTGCCCCCTTTGATGCCTCGAAGCGGCAATACAATTTAGAAAGGAAAATATGTTGCATAGTGGATTATAGTAGCTAAGATAAAGATTTTTTTTGTGGAAATAGATTCACTTTATTTCCACATATTGAGCTAAATCCTACCCAAAAAACTGTTCAAGTAAATCAAATTCATGTCAAATGCTTTTTAAAGTACAAATAATCATCTAATGTCCCAACTTTAACAACAGCACTTTGACATAAATCCTTGAAGGAATGCCATATCGTCCACTGCCTTTCATGCCAGACTTTTAGACTAAGATCATCTTATGCTGAGAAAAGATGGAATTGCAGCCAATCTGGTCAAACCTTGAAAATAACATTATGAGAATCTCGTGAGCAAGATGTCACACCCAGAGTATGTGTCGTGAATGATTCTCAGCTTCTACATCACATTTTAGCATAATATCTGTAAGAGTGAGTTATAGCTTTTTTGGTGTTGGCTAATTTTATTACAAGTGGTGACCTTAAATTAGATTACCTCCAAACATTAATCAGTTGTAAATGTATATTCAATGATTACCTTGTAAAAGTTTCATTAAAATCAGTCAAGTAGTTTGTGAGATATTTTGCTAACAGGCAGAGTCGTTTCCAAGAGTTAATGCTAAAGATTTAGGCAAAACTCTTGTGCAATAAATAACACTTGAAGCAGATATTGTAAGTCAGGGGTGTCAAACTCCATTCCTCGGGGGCGTTCTCCTGCATGTTTTAGATGTGTTCTTGCTTTAAAACACCTGGTTTAAATGGCTGACTTGTTGCCGTGCTCCTGGAAAACTTGATGATTTGGTGAGGAGGTAATTAAACCATTTGAATCAGGTGTGTTGGAGCAGAAAAACCTAAAACTCCCGGGACAGCGGCCCTCGAGGCCTGGAGTTTGACACCCCTGTAGTGGTTACAAAGACACCCAGTTTTAGCAAAGTATCTGTAAAACTGACAGAGAGCCATCTTGTGTTTTAATTCAAGTTGTCTGTGGGAACAGCTGTAGACACAAACACATGCACAGACATGTGCAAGCACAACCAAAACATTATTACCATTTTACCTTTCAGCGGCAGGTGACAAATATTCATTAATGCAGTGTCTGTATTGAACTTTTAAATGTAGCCTTATGTATGATTCAGAATTTTATTGATTGTTTCCCTACAAATAACTGCAAATGCAATCACCTGTAACTGTGCTGAACATTAGAATATTTGGCAAAGTGCACATCATCTAGGGAATTGGGTTATTTTTGTGAGAACAAAAAAAACTGTCAGTGATGATAATCAGAGATAAAACCTGAGCTAAATTATATTTAAAAGTGTCTGGCTTGCACAAAGTATCACAGTTCAGTGTGCCAAGGTGTAAATGCAATAATCATCTCCTTCATCTCTTGTGCTAATTATTATTTGCAGCTTCAAAGTGTTCTCTGTTGTGCTTCGGCTGTTTACTCTTGCAAACTACATACTAATCAAGCTCATTTCTCCTGTGTTGCTATCAGAGGCATGTCTTGACCAATCAAAATGTCTCCTTGTTTGGTGTAGGAAGCAAAAGTCAGCACTTCCTCCTGTGAGAGTTATTTTTAGACTCCAGCAGGAAAAAAAAAGACCAGAAGAATGATATTACATCTCTGACTTCCATAGAGGGTGAGGAGGAGGAGGGAAATGAAAAACGGGAGGGGAAAGAGGAGACTCTGATGTGCACGAGAAGAAGCAAAGGCAGAGAAAATGGAGAGAAAGGAAAGGAGATGAGAGAAAAAAAAAAGAAAGCAAAAGGGAGAGGCGGTCACACTTGGTTTGCTTCATCTCTGGGCGTATCATCTGGCTTGCAGGGGGAAAATTACTGTACCAGTCCCCCAAGGGCCAGAGTGACTTCCTTAACCACTTTAATAAAGTGGAAGAGTGTGATTGCCCAGACAGTGAGGCTGTCAGCGTGTTAATTAGACACAGTGCTTTATCAGAGCTGGCCACTCATGAACCGACCAAGCATATTACCATAAATGGTTTACTATCAGTCTGCATAGGACGGCACACCTAAAGCACATAATTTAAATCTCTTGTCATTTGGCTAAAATGTATTTTACTTGCTGCATATGGAAGTGTTAAACTTTATAGCCAAATATGCAGTGAATCTGCTTCGTTGTCATTTTATTAGACCAAAAAAAAAAAAAAGAAGAAGCACACAAAATTAAAACTGCATTTGGTTTCAAGTATGTGCTTTGAATACTTCCACATTTTTGCAGGCCATACTCCCATACCAGCACCTGTACCTCATTATGCACTTGATACCAATTACATGTTCACAAACTCTACTTGCTGCTGCTTTTTCACCTTTATCTGTTTATCATCATAAATTTAATTTACAAATTATTGTTTTTCCACTTTAGGAGCATAATTATCAAAAGTAAACCAAGTAAGTGGTGTGTTTTATCATCTACCACAGAGGGCAATAATGGTTTTGCCCGTATTTGAGCTTTTGTTTGTCTGTAGCTCTATCAAAATATCTAAAATCAGTAGACAGATTTAAATGAAACTCTTGATTAATATTTGAAGTCAACCCAAACGAACACAGAGTGAACAAAGAAATAAAAATAAAATAAAATAAAAACAAGGAAAACTTCTGCATGTCTAATACCTGACATAAAATAACAGAAGGTTTGTCTTCAACTAGTTCATGTTTAGTCTACAAAAAACAAAAACAAAATAAAACAAAACAAAAAAAACTCTTGATAACAAATAATGGAAGCTGTGAATTTTGTCCAAACATTTCTGCTTCCATTTTTTTCTGATGGACAGCAAAAGAAAAATATAAAATCAGATAAAATCTAACTCATTAAATAAACAAATACGTTCACGTTTGATAAACAGCTTTTAGACCAGATGGAGACGCCCCACCTCCCAAAGCATCATGGTCATTTTACCAGCTCTAAACATTTGAAATCACACCACACAGTGTGTAAACACAGCTCGCAGCTACTTCATATTGTAGCTGATATATTCATCCTCTTCATCCCCAGAATACACAATGGGTAGGGGAAGCAAAAGTAACAGTGTTTATTTACCCTGAAGACAGTAGATATAATAATCTTCACCAGCCAAAGTTTTTTTTTTTTTCAAAAATGAAACTAGGCTATTGAATAATTCATAGACTCTGAGTGTGTGTCACCATCTCAGCATTTAGCTTGAGGAAACCGTGGGAAAATTCTGCAAGGGATACTATTGTTCTCCTTTCATCTCCAATGTGTAACTCTGTACTTGGTATATTTAAAATTCCCATTTTCATAATGAGGAAAAAAAGCATAAATCCACAGTGTGTTTAGTGTAGAGTGTCTGTGACACAGACATACATGTTCAACCATCCATTCATTTTCTTTGGCTTATCCGGGACTGTGTCACAGGGGACGACAGCATGAGCAGAGAACCCCAGACCTTCCTCTCCCCAGCTACCTCTTCCACTCCTTTTGGGGACACTGAGCTGTTCCCAGCGCAGCCGTGAGACATAATCTTTCCAGTTGTGTCTGCCCCGAGGCCTTCTCTCCATGTCTGAAACGCCTCTTCTGGAAGATGTCTTGAAGGCATCCTTCCCAGATGCCTGAACTACCTGAAATGACTCTCTGTGCTGCAGAGAAACTGCAACTCCACTCTAAGCTCATTCTAAATTTGCTTCTTAACCCATTTTTAAAGATAAAATCAGTAACTCTTTGGAGAAAGCTTATTTCATCTCTTACATATGGGATCTTATTACTTCTGTCCCTAACCATATCTCATAACCATAGGTGTTGGTTGCAACATGGATTTATTGGCATATTTTAGTTTAGCTCTTTCGACCACAGCAGACCAGTACCATCTCAATCTGCCTGGTTGTTCTAAACAAGACATTGAGCTACTTTAACTCTTCCAATTAAGATCACAACTTATTCCCAACCTAGTATAGGCAATCCAACATTTTCTGGCTAAAACCTAATGGCTAATTTCCATCTTAACTGTTTCACATTCAGCTGCAAACAAATCCAGAGCCTGCTGGAGATCTCAACTTAATGAACCCAAAATTAAAGTCAAACAAACAAATTATTACATCCCCTGGCTGTTCATAAAGGTTACATAGAGAACTGGTAAAACTGGACCTCCTCAAAAAAGACCATCAATAAGTGGAAAAAGGCCAGACTCACTATCAACAAGGCAAACCAAGCTTTCACACTGATTGAATAGGGACCGAGTGGTCTAAAGCATTGGGCCCAATCTCTCACCTTCAAAAAGCACCCATCACAGGAGACCAGAAACTCCAGTGTCCCCTGAGAATTTAGTGAGAATAAGGACTATAGCCAGTGTTCCACAACAAAATCTGCATAGCTGCTAATGATTTTGAGGTTCAACTGTTGATTCTTCTCTCCAGCCCCCTTAGTGAAGACTTTCTAAGGAGCATTCACAATCCTTTGCACTTGTAATGCACTTTCTGGTCTCTTTATTTAAAAGAGATGACCCTGGTCTGCCAGTCCCAAGGTACTGTTCCTTGACTACACTAACATGTTAACCAAGACACCCTAACGTTATCCAGGGTCTTTAGGAACTTTGGGCAAATCTTGTCCACCCTCAGGGCTCTGCCACCACACAACTGATTAACTTGGCTTCTGCAACCCCAGTAATATTCAAGCACCCTTCAAAATCCTCACTCTTCTCTTAAAATATCAAAGATGTATCAGTGAGGTTGACAAATCCCTTAAAAGGCCCCCTTCAGTATTACATTGCCACTGGGAACAATGTTGCCAAAGCCCCATTTTCTCCATATAAAGCAGCTGGCAATATGCTACAATCTTTGAGGGTGAGCAAAAGTCCTGTTCCTATTAAACTTTTCATACACGTGAGTCTTAGCTTGGTGGCGCCCATTTAAAAAAACAAATTAGATTGTTCTCGTAGTTAAGCTTGAATTGCTTTTTAAAACCATTTCAGCTAGTTTCAAATGCATTGCAAGTAGATACACTAGATCCCCCTTTGCTGCTTTTGATTCTGCCAGTGTTCTGAGACCTGTAACATTTAAATCCTACGTATGTGGGCCTATTTGTAATTGCCTGGTAAAATTAGATACAGAAAATTGCACCTTTTCCTGAGGGGAAAAAGTCCAGGAGTCGAAGAACAGATGAGAAAAAAACACAAAGATATCTGATGTAGTGAAGAAATGGCCTGGGAAATGAAAGGGAAGATGAATCGCACCAAGGCACTGTTGTGCAGGGCACGTCTTAAACTATTTTCAGAGGCTTTTGCCTGACTGCTTGCCCTTGAGCTTAATATTTTCCCACCTGTAAAGGGAAATGACAGTCAACACATCATACTGCGAGATATCTGATTTTCTACGACAGGAAGCCTAATGAGTGCCACAACCAAAGATCAACTGAAAGAAAAACTTGTATGCTAAACAGAAGAATGTTAAATTAATGGAAATGAATGTAATATGAGTCTTGCACTGTGATGATATGAAAAACACAAAGCCAAAATAATTGTGACTGTGGTGCATTTCAAATCCTTCTTCAATGACTTTAGAGACCAAACTGAGCAAACTGATCTCTATGGTTCAAAAACACTGCTTATTACTTTAGTTACTATTGTAACCTATTCAAACTTGGAATTTTAGAATAATGGGGACATAAATCAAACACCAAAAAGCTCCATCACATTTGATCATAGTAGTAGGTCATTTTAGTAAAAATATCCAGCTTAGAACCCTTTAGAGAATGGAATATATAGGGTCTTCAACACAATTACAAGATCCAGAACAGAGTTAAGAAAAGTCTAGATAATAATTTCCTAATTCTGTGGAAAGTTGCACAAAATGTTACAAAGCCTAAATAGCGAAAAGCATTTGAAATTGTTTCTCTGTTTTAGACTTTGCTAGAATCTCCAGAAACACCACAACACTGCACACACATGCCAAGTGTTGGTCTGGCCAAGAACTGAAAAGTAAGGAGTGGACTGGCGGGTCAAAGAGGTGCAGGCACTTACTTAACCCTTCTTGAAATCTGGCCCCCTGCGCCTCACACAGTTGGTGCTGACAAATAAGCTATGAACATACAAAGTGATGTGATTAGGTGTGAAGCAGTAGCAAGGATTGGAACGGGAAGTTGTTTTATATGTCCACAACACTCCAAGCTTCCGTCTTCACTGTGTTTTATTTTGTTGAGTAAAACACAGAACTTGAAGCTAATTTCCTGTGTCCTTGCATCAGTGGAGACTGAACTGATATATCAGAGTTGCTGGTAATTGTAGCTAGTCCCTGAACGTGTAGAACAAATGTAGCTTTGCCATTGTTCACTTCAAAATGAGGTCACTGTAGTGCGTACTGTAAAAGATTGAATGTAAGTCTTGTTAGTTGTAAGGAGAAATGTGAAAGTGTGTTCTTAGCTTTGAAATAATCATAAAAACCTTAGTGAATGGTAAAGAAGAACACCTTGAACCTACAATCTGACCCCACATGCCTCACAGAAAAGAAGTATAATCGTAACCATGGATTTCTTTTTTACTGTATGTACTGCAAACAATACAATATCTGTGCAAAACATCTACTCAGGGGGACGCTCAATTTGCTATAGCTCACTTGCTCACAGAAAATACATTAGAGTACAATTTAACATGTATTGCAAATCCCCAGATTGTGATACATTTCACTGCATAATTAAACAACTCTAGTTTTCACAAACACATTATCACAAAAGAGAAAATCACATTCCGCATTCATCGGTAGCCTTGATTTAATCAAGAAGTCATGCTTCTGACCTTGTATTTTGCTAACAAAATAAGTTTACGTGACTTTTTCTTGATCTACGCAAAGTGTCCTTCACAACATTAATAAA
Source organism: Kryptolebias marmoratus (assembly GCF_001649575.2). NCBI lineage: Eukaryota > Metazoa > Chordata > Actinopteri > Cyprinodontiformes > Rivulidae > Kryptolebias > Kryptolebias marmoratus. The sequence continues at coordinate 17,416,775 of NC_051446.1, read as the reverse complement.
AACAATCATCAAGTAGTAATCAACGTGATTGACAACGACAAGACAATGCATTGTCTTAACAAGCCTTAGGCAAACATTCTGCTTAATGCCCCATGAAGCAGTAACACACACTCCGGCACCTAATCAGTCATAAACATTAATTGCAGCATCTTTCATTTGACATAAACTGTAATTGAGCATATAGATGAGTTTTTGCAAAGAGACTGAGAGACAAGGTTATTAATCTTCGGCTTTCTGATCCCCTGGTGCTATTATGAGTGGAAAGATGTTAGGAATCAAGGAAACTTGGAAGCCCTGCTAGTGTCAGATCAGTGTCACTATTTTTTTCCCCCTTTTTATTTGATTCAGTGAGTGACAGAATCAGCAGAGGCTCGTCACATCAGCCGGGCCCGCTGCCCTGCATGCAAGTTGCTGTCTCTGCCCCTTCAGATCCCAGAGTGTCACTCCCCAATGCTCCCAACAGTCCTCTCAAGTGAGATCTCTCTTCTCAGGGTGGTTGAATGAGACATGATCTTACACTAGTGGGGTGATGACTTTGACAGCAGCAGTCAGTCACTGGGATTCGTTTGAACAGAGTTGAAATGCGGGTTATGGGTGGCTGGAGGTGGGAGGAGGGTGATGAGGGTGAGAGGTTGGTGATCCTCTGGACTAGTCAGAGCAAACATGTCCACTCATGGCCAGATGATGCGACGTGATGCCTCCCCCGGCCATGTGGAGGGAACATGCAGAGTCATGACCTGAATTCTTGTCCCTCGGTGACGGAGAGCTCTCGCTGTTTGCACAATCATATTCATTGAAACTGTACAAGCTTGTGCTTGCTCCAGCCAACATTTAAATTCAGTTCAATTGCCTGGTGGTTTGTGTTTGTGTTTTTTGTTTTTTAAATTACGCTAAAGTGCTTTGAAAAAAAATTAAATACCAATGATGAACTGGTTCCAAAATAACAGAAATGGTACCTTTCCTGATAAAAAATTTGCCATTTGTTTTCTATATAGAGTAAAGTAATATAGATCAAATTTATTCTAAAGAAATGGGGTTTAAAAAAGGCTAACTGAAAAATATCCTGACAATAAAATAAAAGTGAGCTCTAGCTTTTGAGTAATATGTGACACAAAATGATGGAGGAAAGAAAATTTGCAAGGTTATTAACAATTAATATGTTACCTGTTGTGGATAGCTTAGTGAATGACCTCAGTTTGGAGAAATAAAGTTTAATTCTGACCAGACTGATGAGCTAAACATTCAGTTCCCTTTTCATCATCATCAGTTTTAAATTACATGGTTACTTTGGCAGGAAAATGTTTTTGTTGCACTGTAAATAACAATGTAATGCAAAATGGACAGCAATGTAAAAGTATATAAGATGTTTGTTAAGACTGGAGTTATTTTAACATAGCAAGCAATTCACTTTGCCCTCCTTGGATCAGCTTAGCTCGTCAATTAGATCACAATGAAACAACTATTTCAAACTGAGACCATTTAAAGAGCTATCTACAAGTAAGATAGTAACTGTCCATCACATTTTCACAGAGCCTCACTTCAAAAGTTCTGAACTATCACTTTAAGGTTGTCTTTGTTAAAATGTTTTCATAGCAGAATTATTTAAGCAAGTGTCTTTCCTGGCGTGTACTAAATAATGAGCATTAGATTTTGCTGTTGGTGAAAATAAAGAAGTCAGAAACACATTTTTTAGTTATGCTTCACATATTTCTTTGTGTCTAAACTCCCACAGTTAAATGGTTTTTGTTTTGTTTGCGGTTGGATTACATTGATTTGGAAAATGGAGAGTATTCATAATCCAGTGGGCTAATAAATTCAGGGTTGGCCTGGATCCGAAAGGCATTTGGACAGATGAAAGAGTTTGTACCTTATATGACATCTACTGGTGAGCAGGAGGGGACTTTTTTCTCCAGGTGCTTTTTTTCTTTTTTTTTTTTTTTTTTACCAGAGTCAGCACCTCTGTTTCAAATCGCATGGCTTAGAGGCCAAGAATGAACAATGTAAGCAGAGCCCTGGCACAGACGAGCGCCCGCCCTGCCAGCTCATTTCATCCATCTTTGCTGGCAGTCTGTCAATCTTTCATACGCTGCTGAAGGTCCACTCCTTCCAAAAACTGGGATTACTTAAGAAATCTGAATACTTAAAACCAGTGGCACACGACAGAAATCCTCAGCACTTACGGACGTATCTTCCCTCTAAAGCAGCACGGTTACAGTTCACTTACTTTTTTGAATCACTCTCATCATTCCGTCTACACATCTTCTGGCACCATCATCTCCAGAAATTTTGAAAGCACACCAGCCAGTGAGCTAACACGCTCTTCCCAAGAGCCACTTCAGACCTTATTGTATGAGGGTTAAGTGTCACTTGACAGCTTTGAGCACCTACTGTCATTTTTTTTCCCTCTTTCTCTGCTTGCTTCTGCTGCATTTTTTAAATAAAATCCCTGCAAAGGTTCGCTCACATGCAACTCAGATTAGCAGCTCCCTCCACAACCTTCGACCATTTACCATCTCCTCCTTGGTAACTATCAGCACTTCATAATTTGCTGCTTACAGTTGCCGTTTGATCCCCTGTGTTCTCATTATCTGCCGTTCATAGGACGCAATCCTGCAGCTCAGCAGCAAACAAATTAACCAAGCATGTAATAAATACAGGACACAGCTCCTGATCCAGAGATGCACTGTTGGTTCTGTCATCCAGGAGTTTTGCCATTTTTAGTCTAATGTGCTTTTACTTCTGATACTGGAAGTTTGTGTTTGACAAAAAAAAAGTTTTGATAATTAAATACTGTATGCTATAATGAGACGATTATTAGGTGTGAGAACAGTATGTAAGGTTAGCAGTGAGTTTATTATCAAATCTGTTGTATAACATATGAACACAACTTCTAACTTTTTTAGCTGTCTTTTTATCAGCTTTTTAATCGTCTGACACCCAAAGGTGAAGGCAAACTATTGTTTTTGCACGTGTCTGTGTGTGTTTGTATAAGATCTTCATTTAAAGTTTGTCATTAACTGTTAGGAGTTGTCTGCATTTCTGTTAGCTAAATATCTCATAAACCACTGCACGGATAGTAATAAAACTTTCAGGAAATACTCATTGGATGTACATTTACAACTGATTCACTTTTGGAGTCAGTGCAATTCAGGAAGACTGCTACAGCTGGTCAACATTTGCCAGCAGAAAAAATGGCTATAATCAGTCAACTTTACAGATATTAAGTAAAAACTGCATGTGGTAGTAGTTGAGAGTAGTTCACAATACATGCTCTGAGCGTGATGTCTTTTAACAAAACATGATCTTAGTCTAAAACTCAGGCATGAAAGGTGGTGGGCAATATGCATTCCTTACAAATAAATAATATTAAAAAAATCTATTCGCTGCAAGATTGTAAACTTAAAATACCTAAAACCTGCATATAAAACCTGCTGCTGTCTGTTACTAATTCAGCACAAGTGCACTTTCTGCTTCATGAGAGTATTTAGTAAAACAGCCGGATATTTTCAGACTACAAACAAGCAGGTGAGTGTTATTTAAGATAATATCACCAATGCTTCACTTGACACTTTGCTCAAAGCCCAGGAACTGCACTTGAGAAATCTCCACACTCTTTTCTCTTCATCACGACCGCCTGCCCACTGTTTGCGACACCTTCTTTCTTGCAACAGCTCATCTGCCCTCTTTGAGCACCGACTCCTACATATCAGACGATATAAAAAGCTCACTGAGGGAGAAGAGCAGGTTGCAAGTTTCTCTAAAGATAAAAGTAAAAATAAATCACAGAAAATGTAACCAGTGGATTACGTTTGTAATACTCCTGGGTTTTTTTTATTCTTCCAAAACTGGCTCTTGATAATAAATGATTATTAGTTTCTCGACAGAATCTGACATTTATGTTATGTGGCTTCCTTGTACACATTGATTTACACTGTGACACAGTAATTTAAGTATTATAGTTATGGGTTAGACGCAAAAGTGTGTGTACATGGTAATGTATCATGCAGGTTTTGCAGCACCTAGACCAGCAGCCAGGGGGCTGCTATAAAAAAGAAATCAGCAGGTTTCTTGATGTAATAAGACATAAGTCTTATAAAATATGCAGTCCAAGGACAAGCTCTGTGTGTAAGTACATAAATCATACAGTATAATTGAGGAAAAGCACCTTTAACCTCACTCAGTGTGTTAAAAATTTAAATTCACCTCTATGATTTCTATAGTTGATTAGCTTGGGTGTCGTATTGTTGTGCTGTTTGGTTAAATGATGAAAAATTGACTTGTTTCAAATGATTGTTATGTTTTAATAGGCACAAACACTTTAGTGAAACACTATTGATGTAGAGTAAAGGTAAGTTCTAAAATCTCATTCTTGGGGGGAGAGGGAAATGATTTTGAACATCCACTAATGATTTTGTTCAGCCATCCTTTGGTGAAATGCAGCCATGCCTCAGTCCTTCCTGAAGTATTTTCCATCAAGGTTTGGTGAAAAAAAAATGCTGAGCCAAAATGGCCCTGTCAATAGGACGGGGCTTTCCTTTCATTTATGAGAGCGTGCGGGGATACGTCCAAGCTTTCTCTGAAGCTGCAGCTGAAGGCTGTGATTAATTGACAAGCTGACTGACAACTCAAATGCCAGAGACTGTCACAACGTTCAGCGTTCTACTGCATCTCTTCCTGCCCCTCGGTGGACGGAAACACACTTAATTTGGTTTTCCGTAACCGTTTTTGACATTAAATTATCCGCCGTTGCACCTAACAAAAGGTTTAAATCTAATCAAGTGTTCGAAAACAAATTAGCACCTCTGTCACACAAAACATGAGGGTGTTTGTGTCTCTGAGGAGTTCAGGAAAAAGCAGAGCTCCTTGTGTTTCAGATAACAATCAGTTTGAAAGTCATTTAAAACGGAAGCCTCTAATGTTTTGTTTTTTATGAAAAAAAGTTAAAAAGTAGAGTTAGATAATAAGAGCCTTAAATTCTGCCATTTGTGTCAATCTTGTCTGGTGAGTAATTATAGCTAAACTGTTTCCCCCTTTTCCTTTACCATAAGGTCTTCACACAAGGAGGCAATCATAAATACGTGAACAAATATTGCTTCAGCACCACTAAAGCTGGCAGATTAGCAAAATATATCCCTTATTTATTTATTTTAAAGTGTTTGTGTGTTACTGCCAGAAAAAAATCTGAACAAATAAAAGAATTCTAAATATTAAAGGGGTGTAATTTCTAAACCATCATTAAACCTTCAGTATAAAAACTATGATTCTACTCTGAAATAACACATTATATCACACACAAATATATTAGCAAGCAGCTATGATTAACTATGTTGAAATGTTTTTTGACCCAACTTTATCCACTTTAAATTAAAGGTTCAGATGTTTTAAAGTGGGGTTTAGTGAAAAGGTTATTCATGAATAATATCTTACCTGCTGTAGATAACTGGGTGACTATTTGAAGAAATAAAGTTGTCCAAGTGGGCCAAGACCAAAGTGCATTTGTTGTTGTCTTAAACAACTCCAATCTAAAAATGCTGTAAAGGTTTATGATAAACATTTCATAAACATTTATAAAAATATTATTTTACAATCATTGCAGCTTTTCTGGTGCAGTTTGGAGAACTTCTGACAAGAATACTATCATATTTCTAAAGGAAACATTTTTGATTCAAAATCCACAGTGATATAAAAGTTTTAAATCCACTATGAAACTTTTGAGACTATATTTGTTTTAAGACAGTAATCCACTTTGGAAATGGCACCATTTGAGCTAGCTGTTAGCTCATCAATCGAGTCTGGGAGGAGACGGTTCCTTACTTTCCAACAGGACCCTACTTCGGAAAACTCTGAACTATCCTTTAAATATCAAATATGACACATAATCACTTGTGACTGTGGATAATGTCTGCTTTTCTTTGATGTTGTGAAGTACATTATAATATTCCTACTACTAACATCCAGTGTATCAGTCCACTGGGAGTCGAGTAAACTTTTGACTGACCGATCAAGAGGGCTGATGCAGCATAAACAGTCTGTCTGATCAGCAAACGGTCCACCTCCACACATGTACATTCACAGAGTAACATGGACATGTTCAGTTCCAAAAATAGCAACAAACTGAACAAACTGTGTCATACAAAAGTGTAGAAGTTTAATATTAGCAAATGCAGTTTTCACACTGGTATGTCATTTTTGAGAAAAAGTTATTTTTATAAAGAGTAGTTTTTTGTGTTGGCTGTTGATTGGCAGCCATCTTGAACTGAGTTGACTCCAAATGTTAATCAGGTGCAGACAGATACATCTAGTAATTGCTTTTTAGGAGTTTCATTAAAGCCCATCCACTGGTTCATTCAGTATTTTACTAACAGACACAGACAAACCATTATCATCCTTTTGCCTTTAGTGGTAGGCAGTAATAAAAAAATATACACTTAATCGTTCACCTGGACAGTAAAAAAGTGACACATCTCGCCTTATTTTCTTCACTCTAGACCTTCAATCAATCAACTGAGCTAGGTGTATAGATCAAGCTAGAAACTGTGGCTTACACGTCTGACTTCTTCAGATGAGGGTAAAGTACAAGTTCAACAAAACTGCCCTTATCTATCATTTTCATGCAGTTATAGTTTGCAGTTTCACTTGAAATAGTAAGGCAAAAATGTTGAGTAAGTAGCCAGTGCTTTCAAGCTGCTGAAGCACAGCAGTGCCAGCATATTGGAATAATTTTAGATTTTCCTGAAATAGAAATAACAGCCGGTTTAGGATCAGTCCCTGCTTCCTTACTAGAAAAGCATCAATAGGGAGGCAAACCTCAGATAGTAGTACTTTCAACCTACACGGAACATTTCAGATAACATTCTCGAAAGTTCTTATTGTCCAGCTGAGTGTTTTGTTCCAACACTGACATTATATATATATAATGAAAACAACCTTTGATGGGAATAAAATGAGATATTGCCTTGTGGGGCATTTTTGAATATCACTTAAAAGTCTCTATGACTACTGACATAAATTGTAAAAAAAAAAAGAAAGAAAGAAAGTTTGATCCTTAAAGGCAGAGAAACACAAAGGGTTGTTAAAAAGTCCCCCATGGGACCCTCACTTGATGACCGCCATTTAGAGCTGAAAAGCTCGTCTTCACAAATTCTGATTGAAGCCAGTTTTTTTTTTTTAAAGATCCTTATCAAACTCTGTGTGACCTCAGTGTTGACCTGAGCAGAACGTTGGCGTGATTGGAAAACTGAGCACAAGGGGAAAATGAGCAGCAGAGAAGGAAATTAAAAAAAAGAAGAGCTAGGGGCTTCATCTTTAAAATACTGTAAGATGATTTAGGTTTAACTTTTGTATTTCTGCACCCCGTGCTGTCTGTCTATCCATCCATCCATCTTCTTCACCCACTTTTCCTTTCTGGATCGTGAGGCACAGGTGTCTATCTCCAGCAGTCACTGTGAGAGGCAGGGGACACCCTGGACAGGTCGCAAATCCATCACAGGGCCACACAGAGACATTCACGCTCTCACTCACACCTAGGGACAATTTAGTTACCAATTAACCTAACATGCATGTTGTTGGTTTGTGGAAGGAAACCACAGTTCACGCTGTTCAGCCATCCATATTTTTTTCAAAGTGCAATATCTTTTTTGTTTTTACTTTCCATGAAGGCACATTAACGGGATGCTTGGCACACTTAAGAAAATTGCCCCACATGAGTCACCAAAGGGACAGATTTGTTAGTTAAAAGCTTTTGACTGATATCAACTTCTGCTACAACAGTGCTCTGCTACAACAGTGCTCCATTAGTCGAGGGCAGTCGAGGGCAGGTTGGCACAACATCCAACTACAGCGATGGCGTACAAATCCGTTCGTGTTCTCCAGACAGTGATAATCCTCACTGATCTCCTCTTTGCCTTCTCTCCCCACCATCCTCCCGTTACCATCACACAATGGAAAGGAAAGGGAGGGGAGGGATGGAGGGAGATACAGAGACTGACAGGGGAAATATAGAATCAGAAAACCAGAGTGGCACGAGAGACGTTAGAAAAGGTGGCGTGAAGGAGACAGGGATGAAGAGAAATATGCAGTAAGCAGCCTCAAATCAGATTCCCCCAAATGATGTCACAAAGGCTCACGGAGCTGCCATGATGCACATGATATGCTGGAGAGGATTAGGCTGTAATCACAGGGGTTTGGCTGTCCACACAAGGGAGTATATAAATCCCCCTCTGCAGCCGACAGTTGGGCCCTCTACTGGCTTCTCTGATGGACAAAGAGTCATACTGGACAAATAGTTGGGAGGATTTAAAAGCACCTCTAGGAAGTGTTTTGAGACATCCTAAATAGAAATACCAAAAATCCTCAAACTAAAAATGTGGAGTTCAGTGGATGGATTAGGGATTCAATTCGAAGGCTACGTGTCTTTAGACAAACTGGACAAGTGGACAGAAAAACTGGCTAAAAACTTAAGCAGGTGATCAGTATTTGAAAGGAATGAGTTTATTACAGGTCTACATTTTAACATTTTCCAAATTTATCAACACCTAAATGGTGACAGTTTTACCACAATTTGTTCTTAGTTTTTGTTGCTATACGCTAGAATTAAAAGACAAGAGTAAACCATTTGTTTTGATTTAATTTTCTAAAAAGAAACCATGTTGACCAATGTAAGTGTTTAGAGCAGGGATGGGCAACTATTTTTCCCAAAGGACCACATATGGAACTGGGACTGTTGAAGATGGCCGGACAAACAGGCTAAACTCAATCTGTCAAATATAAATATTAGCTATAAAAAAGATTTTCATTAGCAACTACGAGTAGACATTGTAACTGGGCAATACAAATCTGAATGGGTCGTTTTGTATTTATTGTAAATTATAAACATTCACAACAACATTTGTTAAAAATGTGCATAGTTTTGCAGTATTTTAAACACCAGCATCAATTTAACATCAGTTTATTATTTTTCTTCAACGAAAGAATTCTGATTTTTGTTGGAATTAAACTTGCTGCAGCGTAGAGGTAAACATCAACTCACTTTCAAAATAAAAGCACCATATAAGCTGTTTTCAAAACAAAAGCAGAGAATTTGAATTTGCATGCAGAATGATTTATATTTGACTTTTGTTTTTCATTGACCCATTCGGCGGATGGATACAGCACACAAGCCAGAAGTGGCTGTAAGATACTTTTGTATTGTTTAAAGCAGAAATAGTTCCTAAAATTTTGTTTACTTGTACTTATTTTCACAGGATTTTTATTTTAAGGAACAACAATTTGAACTTGTAAAATAAAGTGTAAGGAAAATAAATCAAAAAAACTATCAAGTTTATGCATATTACAGTACTGAACTGATAGAAGTTTATTATTTTTGTTCTGTTTTTACTTACCATTTATGTCAAATGATCAAAAGTCAACTGCTTCATATTTTTAGTTTTATGTATCATTGAGATAGTTTGAAAGTCTTTTTATTTGCATGTCATGATGCATTCTGGGAGTAAGAGAGCCAAACTACTAAAAGTTTATTTGTACAATATGGGTGAAACAGCAACATCAGATTAAAATGATAAAGATTTGGTCAAAATATTCCTAATTATCACTCTGTTTCATGAACCAAAAGCATTTCTTCTAATTTAAAATGAAGTGACACCTACTACTGAACAATGATGCCCTCACATTTACTGTATGAAACGTGCAACTTACTGTGACATTAACATCAAGACATAATCAATTTAAAAAATGCACAGATGTCTAACTGGTAAGCCCAGTTGTCATTTAATCTGCCATTTGTTGAAATTTGCTTAACGTTGGGTTGTAAAAAGTGTAAGAGGCGCCTAATTCAAAGCCAGTGAGACAGTCGTCTGATGCAGGACAGCTGGCAGACTCCATCACAGACATTGGCTTAATCTCTCATCCATGATAGTTGACATGCCCTCTTCACCTCCTGTACTCATATCCCTTATTTACAAATCTGCACTGACTGTCACTGTCTCTACACTTGCTTCTCTTTCTCTGACAATCTGTAGGCTAAGTTTGGTTTTCTACATATTAGTGTCTCCAGTTTCATTAATTTGTCTACTGTGCTCTTCTTTTTGCACTACATTAAACTTGTTTTTTTTTATTAGTTTAAAGTAATAACTCTTAGAAATCAAATATTTCTAAAAAATTACCACTAAAATGGAAAAAACAGAGACAAAATGATGATCAAGCATAAGCATCAGTCAAACCACTGAAGCAAAAGAAACTGGGACAAGAGATTAAGTTATTTCAGAAACACATTTTTTCTTATTTTATTCACAAGATCAAAGACATTTAGGAGAAACAGTTATATAGGTTAATGTTCAGCAGTAATTGGGAAATTGGATGGGCAATCACAGCAAAGACTTGCTGAACCTAAAGGAAAGAGACAAGATTTTGGTGCTTGACAATTTATTGTAGGTTGTCCCGATCCGGATCCAAAGTCTTATCTGGCCCCATATTGGTTCTTAAATTTCAGTGGATTGGCATTTTTTCCAATATTTACGGTAATTCGTGTAAGGCAGGGAAACTTTTTTACAATTTATGATAAATCATTTTATGTAGCACTGCCTTTTAGTGTTTGCAGTAATTAATTTTATGAAGCCCAGCTTTTTTTAACATTTACTGTAATTCATTTTAGGTGGCAGTTTTCTAACATTTACAGCAATTCCCACATCTGCCTCATGCTTTCCTTCTGTTTTTCTAAGAGAGAAGCTTCCAGCCTACAGAGAGGTAAACTACTAACATTACTGTCACTAAAAGAAAATTTTAATATCTGGACCTTTGCTAGAGAACAATTCTTTAGGCATTTGTTTCTGGTTTCTACTTATGCTCCAAGTGACTTTTTTGCTCCAAACAGAACTCTGGTAGTCAGTGATAGTTGGTGCTCAGAACACATTCTATAAAAATGGATTATATTAGGTGCTACACAACATTTGTGCACTTTGTTTTAGTTCAAAAGTACAAAATTTGACACCAACAATTTAGAGTCCAGGAAACGGTAAATAGGATTTTTGTCCTTCAAGGTCTATCGAGGGAGTAAAAGGCCGTTTGACTTTTACTTTTATCCAGTCAATGGTTTGTTCACAATCACTTCTCATTTCTGTTAGTTCACTGTCAGGCTGCACTGTGGTTAGTTAGATTTTTTTGTTTTGCTTTCAATAAATTACTGGGGCATAAGAGAGCAAGTCTTGGCCTGGTGAACTGTTTGATGGATATCCATTAGCTTTACCAGAATCCTTAAAACAGTAACTACTGTTGGCAGAACGTAACCCCCTGGATTTCATGGAAGACTGGTGATCCAATCTGGCTGCCAAACTTTCATCCAATGTGCAGAAGAAAATTTCAGGTGGACTGTCTATCTATAGAACACAAGTTTGGACAAAGGCATCAAAACAAGAATACAATCATTTCTGGAGTCTATGGATCATATGGACCAGAACTAGAGAAATTTCACCATAATCCTTTTGCTAGGGTTTGATTCATCTTCTGCAGCATAATTCCACCTACCTTAGTGTCTCTTAGTGATCTTGAAACAGAGAAACCGAGACTTCACAAAACTGCAAAAAGTATTTTCCAACTTTTCAGTTACAGTACAGTTTTTATATGATAGGAACTTTAAATTTGGCATTTTTATTTCCGCTTGAACTTTGTGCTGCTTGTAAAACACTCACACAGGAAAATCTTGTTCATTTACCCTTTTCCATTTGTTTAAAAAATGACAGGCTAACCATCAGAACACAGATGGAGTCTAATGGCACCTAACAAATTGATGACAAGTTTAGGAAAATGCATCTCGAAGTTGTAACAACGGGAACGTTGTTTGGTTTGCTTGAATGAATTAAAGTTCATAACCAAATAATGCAATGAAAGTATAAACCTTGGTTTGAACCACAATGCATCTTTAAAGCTCATCTATGCCCTAAGGTACAACTCTACATTGAAAGATGCACGGAATCTGATTGTGAGAGTTTTGAGTAAGTTTAAGGTTAGCATATTTATAAAGATTTTAGAGACTTTCATGAAGACCTTGGGAGACAAACCAGTTTCCTTTTTCTGTGGCAAGTTAGACATTATAAACCTACAGCTGATGGACTCTTTAGATAAATTCAAAACCTTATATTGGGGTTTTACTCGGGTAAAAGTATTGCTGTAATAAAAATTCCCAAGATACATGCGAGAGGTGGTGTCTATCTGCACTACTTTTTTTAAGCAATAAAAGCCTCCTTTAAGCCAGTGCAAGCAGGTAAAAGAGAATAATTTCTTATGCATCTTTTGCCACTTTCATTCTAAAATAACTCTGATTCAAGATGTATTTTTAATACCCAATACTCCTCCCTTATAATTTCTGCAAAAACTCACATTTTAAATCGAAGCAAGTGGCGGTTGCGCATAATGAAATCATGTAGATCACTCTGGTCCTTAGTTCAGGTAGCGTGTCACCACATTCAGTATTTCACACACGTGTGAATGGATTTTGACAGTTTGTGGGGGATTGATAGTTTTCAGAGCAGTGGTGTGCAATTTTTAAAATTGCACTACAATCACAAAACACAGAAAAAAGGTCTGAGTGGTTATGACAGGTACAGCATCTTTTGTGAAGAAAATGTTTGATTTTCACCATTCTGCTTCTTCTCTTTTTTTCCCTGACACTAATTTCAAAAAGAGGTATAAAAGAGGCAAACCAACACAACACCGCGTTTTAGGGTGGCGTAGCCCAGAGTAAAGTGATAAAAAGAGATGCAGCACAGATAGCTGTAAAGATCAAATCTTCTTTACTTTCATTTTTGAATTGTATTCTTCTTTGGCCTTAAGAGAGTGTTGTGTCTCTTATAAAAAAGAATCAATGGGAGTGCAAGACAGCCCATCTCTAGGGGGTTTAGGTGAGAGATGGTTGAAGACTTAACTTTTATCCTCATCTTTCATTAGGAGAAGGATGAGATCAGTATTGAAATAAATGGCTGACCCCTTTGTTTCAGTAAGTTTCTGGAGGAAATAATGAGCAAGTCTGGGGAAGAGTGTCTGGCTTATCGTGCCTTGCTAAGACATGGCTCTACAGAAATACATCAGACTCCACAACAGCTCGGAAAGCCCTCCAGAGAGTGCAGCCTGACAGAAAGAATGAGACTGGCAAGGGAAAAGCAATGTGGTCCTGCCTTTTTTTTGACAACAACAGATGTTGTAATCCCAGCAGTATAACAGTGACGGCACATATCTGCAGTCAGAATGCTGAACTGCTAGTCAGGGGTTTAGAGCAACATTACTTTCACAAGCCATTGCTCTCATTGTTGCCGTTCTGCAGCCGATTCATGCAGATGCTCCATGTAATGTTGCACAGTCAGTAATCACAGGATTACAACTACTGTAACCAAGTGCCATCAGGGTCTCAATAAAACCTCCCACTCTATCAGTTTTCTAACTTTCAAGCGCACATTTCTGATTTTTACTTTCATTTGCAAACACAGTGAAACAGGACAAATGTGTGCCTTTTTTGCAGAGCAACTCTAAAAATGACCATTACACTTGCACATTAAACTCAGTTTCTGATGTTATGACCTAATTTTTTTTTGCTAGAATTGTTAGAGAGGTAATAATGTTTTTGTCCATGTCTGTGTGTGTGTGCATTTGTTTGTAGAGCTAGAAAGACATCTTTTTTACTTGTTGAAGGATTTTAATGCAACTTTCTGAAATTAATATTTGGACTTTGGGAGTCAACTCTATTGAAGTTGGCCACCACAGCTAAGTAACCTTGTCAAACACAAAAATGTGTATAACTTAGCCAATTCTATTGATTTGAGATAAAGTTTGGCATGTTAGTAGCCAAGATTCATTCTCAACACATACTCATTGTGAATAATCAGTTTTTAAAACCTTGTTGTTGACTATTGAAGTCAATCAAATCTGTCTGTCAACAAGATATCTCATGAACTTCTTGACAAATATTGTTAAAACTCTCAGAAAATAATTATTATTTTCTTCAACAACTGATTGTAGTTTAGAGCCAACCCAATTCAAGAAGGTTGCCACAGCCAATTGATCTTAGGACACACAAAAAGGGCTGTAACTCAGCCAACTTTAGAGATAATGTGTTCAATTTTGGTGGGATACTAGCAGAGTCATCCTCAACACATTCTTTGCACGCTATCACATCTTACATTATAGCATGGAATTGTGCTCAACTTCATTTACAAGGTTTGACCAAAACAGCTATAACTCTGGTTCTTCAGCATAAGATGATGTTTGTTCAAATCTTCAGCATGAAAGGCAGCAGATAATGTGCACTGTGTTAAAAAATGCTAGGCCTTTAATTCATATTTTAGTTTTAAATGAAGTTTTATAAATGTTGTGGTAGATATGAAAATGAACAAAGATGCATTAAAATCAAGGATGACATATAGGCAAAGAGAGGAAAAATAGCCCCAAAACATTGTTTTTGGCAACCTCTCCAAGCAACCCCATCAGTCACTCTCATTACCATCCAATTGTGAAAGGAGGGCTACTCCATCCGGCATAGTAGAACACAACCTGGCAGCTTTAGCACTGAAGGACAAGCCAGGATGCTTCCACCGAGCCAAGTATCTCTCACTCTCTCTCTGTTCTTCTACCTATGGAACTGTGGTGCTTAAAAATGTAATTTCACAGTGATCTGTGCTCACAATTTCCATTATCTGTAACTTAATTTGCGTCAAATGACAACTGCCCTATTTCAATTCCAGTTCAACTCTATTATGTTATCAATGTGTGTGACTTAAAACTAATTAAAAAAGCTCTGCACACTTTACAATCTGGTTCGCGATTGTTTTACGTAAGTCTTTGAAATAACACAGTGTTTTGCAGCTTTTTGATTTGCTAGCTTATAAATTCAAGGCTGTTTTCATTACAAATAAGTAGGGATGAGTTACATTTTAAATGCTACAATCTGAGAGCACACACAAGCGACTAAAGGAATTTAGTCACATATTATACATATAAGAACCAAGAAATGTTAAAAAAACAACTCTTAAATGAATTCGGTATAAAAGTCCCTGGTTTCACAATAAAAAGTAGACGAGATAAACATCAATGATTGAACATGGAGAAGCTCCAGAGTGAGTCATTTAACTACTGACTGCTTCACAGGAATTGCTCAATGGCCAAGTGGGTTTAAAGTAAGCCTCCTTCAATGAATTCTGTTTTAACATAAGAACAACAAGCAAGAAAAGCCTATAAACTTGAAATTACAAGAACTTTAACTAAAATAAATTGGGTTTAGTTATTTTTTTGTTGTTATAAGGTTAGGTCAAAAGATCTGAAAGGTAATATGAACAAGAATATTAAAGACAAGAAAAGGACATGCTTAGAAATGCATTGTTGTGACATTATCTGGAGATAATGAGTAGGACAGCTCATTTTGTTGTGATAATGGTTTAATTAAGTTTTTATCTTGAGATATAAAAAAACTTGTTTTCGTAGGATAATGGGTTAATATATTTAGCTGTTTTAAGCAAGAAGTGTTTGTTTTCTCGTGGTAATTAGAAATTATTCAGAAATTACAATTTAATAAAAAAGGAAATGTTTTCATGAGACATAGGGACATTCATGTTGATAATTAAACTTAGCAGAAAAAAAAAATTAAATCCGTGTTTGGTCGATTATTTCTTTGCTGTAACAATGCCTCATGGCAATAAATCTTATACCTTTAGAGAGCCTGTTCATTTTCTCTTAAATAGTGTCAAATTTGTTACGAAAATGCATTTGTGCATTGAGCCGCAAAGTTGAGTATGTGGATTGCGCCCAAAAAAAAACTTGCCAAACTTCTCGGTCAATGTCCAACAGCTTATTCTGCTACTGATTCTTGTTTAATGTTGATTTTTTGATTGGATGCATAAAGTCTAAAGAAATAAGACATATTTGGCAATTTAACAATTCATTCACTTAGCAAACAGGGGTCTCACTAGCATATAGAAAAACCATTCACAGTCCCAATAGCTTGGTACCTTCTTAGTCACACACTGCTGTGGGATGGCATCCCATTCTTAACCAGCATTTGTCGCAAGGCAGGCTCTGTGATTGTGTTGGACACTTTGAAACAAACTGCACCCCCAAGCTGATCCCACAGGTGTTCAATGGTGAGGCACTGACAGGCAGGTCAAGACTGCAGGCAGGTAGGAGTCAACAGCAGTATAAGCTGTTTGGCATTGGCAGAGAAGATTTGGCAAGTTTTTCATGGGCGCAACCCACAAAGGCACTGTGGCACCATTTGAGAGGAAATAAACAGGCTTTCCAGTGATATGATTCATTGCCAAGAAGCATTGTTACAATAAAGAAATAATCAACCAAATACAAATTTCCTTACTTTTTGTATTATGTTTAGATTGAAGCTAAAATGTCACATCAAATTACTGATCAATGTCTTGTTGTTATGAAATACCTCCAAATATTGTGGCAGCCATACTAAATGATGAAATTGGGTGTAACATAAGAAGCACTCATTTTTGAACAGTAATCATCTTGTTATCTCAAGAAAACAAAACTTGTTTGTATCAAACTAGCCTTGTTATCTCGAGGTGACAGTAGAGTCAAATTGTAATCTTTGAGAAAAATCACATTAAAATAAGTAATAACAGGCTGTTATCGGTTTTCCTATTACGGCTTGAAAAAAGTAAAAAGAGCAATGTTCCATTCACAGTAGAGCTTTTGATCTTTTTCATTCATGCAAACTAAAACATCTAGAGCTGGGCCCACATGTGATCATTTAAAGGACCAAAAGAACTACCAGTGTGAGTCTTTCCAACAGTCGAGCTGATAAAAACCTTGAGACAGAAGAGAGTCACCAAAAAGTAATGTGACTACGGCTCTGTGTGAATCAAGAGCTTCCTTTTGTCTTGTTTTTTTTGGAGCATCATTACGTTATTACCTCTTATATCCTTGTGTTTTGACCCAAACAGCTTCTCTGCTGCTCTGACTTTTCATCACTGCAGCATTACTGATACCCAATATAACATCAGCTGCCTGTGCTTGTTATGTCTACTTGTTAAAGCAGTGAGAAGCAGAGTAAAAGAAAAAGAATGGATAAACACTGAGCAAGTGGAACACAGCCTATGAATTTGTCATTTGTATTAAAGAGTAAAGAGTTACTGGAATAGTAATGTATAATATACAACATTATTTAATATTAATGTGAGTTTTCTCAAATTAACAAAACATACAAATTATACTTACATCAATAAAAGTGTGAATGCACTAAATATTAATATTTAAATTTGTGGTGCTGAAAAATCCAAAATTAACCCTTTTTTCCCTAGGGTAATCATGTATCTTTAATGAATGACAAAGTTTTTGTGAAGTGAAGCCAATAGTCTCAATAAGAGGAAACTGGTTTGGATAATCAGAAAAAAAGGGTCGAGGATGGGTTAAGAAAATGAAACTGTTGGATGCCCAAGCTCATATACAGCAATGTCATAAACAACCAATGTCATCATAAAGTTGATACAAACAATGAAACAAATGTAGTCTTAAATAGACAAATAAACCAACCAAATGTGTTTAACACTTTGAAATACAGGCTGTGTCTTATTTAGCTAATAAATGCATTTTTAGCATACATTTTCCTTTATTCTTCACTGTTGTCACCCTGTTCTTGTAAATGATTTATGACAGAAGACACTTTGATCATTCAGGGAAATCCATGTCATTTTAAGGTGATGTCTGCATCAGCAAACAAACATCTCTTCTTTGTCCCTTGCCACTCATCATCCTTTCAAGCTGCCTTATAAAAAATATTCAACAGTATATTAACATTGAGAGATGATGGATAAATACAACTCACAAGGTGTCTATTTGAAAAATGTGAAAGTACTAGAACTAGCTGCTGCCGTTTGTTCTTTCCAGAGGACATGCATGTCAAAATAGATACTTTTTGAATTACTGAAAAAAAAATGCATAAAAATAAGTTTCATCTGGGTTTACCTGTCTAATGTATTTTGACATGATTAAGTTTTGTAAACTTGGTTTAAGTTGGTTTGAGTTTTGTAAACCAGCACTGTTATGGGAGATCTGGGAGATCTGCAAAATTTTACAGCTGCTTAAAACCCACAAGGAATCTCTTGCTTGTTTTCTTCTTCTATTCTTGTTATTTATGATTATGAACTTTAACTGTGTTGTGATAACTGTGATTTTTTTATGTTTTGTAACGTTTGTGTGCTGCTGCCATTCTTGGCCAGGTCTCTCTTGAAAAAGTTAGAGGGTAGATTGTTATCATATTCTATGGGTCTTTAGAGCCAAACAAACTTACACATGTTCACAGCACCCTGTAAAATGGTATTCAATGCTATGGTAAATGTACAGAATTAGGATAGTTTTACTTCTCAAGAGACAGTAAAGTTGCCGTCTAAGCCCATATTCCAAAATGTCTAACTTCAGGTTCCACGGAAGTTTGCGGGTGACCACATGGGCAAAGAAATAGCCTTTTGAAGGAAGGTTTAATGGTCAGATGGGAGAAATAGAGATACTTGGCTGCAGTAATAAGAAATGTGTTTGGAAGATTTAAGGTGAGACCTTCAAACCTCCCAAAACACCAAACCTTCTGTAATAATGCTAGAGGTAGTGTCATGCTCCAGGGCTGTTTTGCTGCCAACGAAATAATGAAGAAGAAATATTACCTTACAACAGTTTGACAAAAACAAAAACATCAGGTATAGGGTATAAACTTTGACACAGTTTGGTGTTTACACAGGACAATAACATTAAACTCACATCAACTCCTGTTGAACAAAAATCATGGCCAGGATGTAGTTGTACTTTTCTGTACTTGTGTTAATCTTCACGCCCCCGTGCCTCCTCGTTCAAAACTGTCAATGTGATATTAAATTCACTGGCAGACTTAAAATAAGCTCCTTTAAAATGCAGAAAATGCTACCAGATTCTTGTTCCACACACACAAAATTTTGCATTGTGTATCACAGGATGTCAGTTTAAATGAAGGAAGGTGATGGCTTTGATGATTTAATGTTTTTTTTTTCCTGACTGTCATTTAAACATTCAGTGCCAGGCAGAAAAGAAAAGGGAATTGATTTCTTGCACCTTCACTATAACATTTCAAAAGACTTCTTTCTTTCCCCATCTATTGAAGACCAACAGAAGACATGATGGAAGAAAAAGTCTAACAACTAGTTCCAAGGCTCTCTAATTATGCTTTCTTAAAGAGCACATTTCTATCTTTGTATGACAGGCTCCCACTAAGATAAGTTGAACAGGGAATTAACTAAAGAGATGATGAAATATTAATACTTTTTAGCTTTAGATAACTTCCTCACAAAAATAACATTTTTTGTCGTGTTCTGAGTGATTTAAATGAGAAATTCAAGATAAAAGCACTGTTGTTTTTTTCCTTTGCAGTACCAGCCAATCTGGACATTTAAGGTGGTTGTTTTATTCTTAAAGTAAATCAACAATAATAGTGCTCAGCAACAAGGTTGCAGAAATTAATGGGAGAAAATAGTATCCAAGGATCCCTGACTGAGACTGAATTGATTAAAGTTGAAAAAGGAGCAGTTAACAAGGCACCATTCCACTCCAAAGGCTTATAATCGCAGATAAATAAAGAAATTGGTATGTGTGCTAGTTTCAATTCACAGGAAGGTCGTTGTGTGGGTGTGTACATCTTATTTTTTCCACGCTTTGTCAATGCACATGCTTCTTATCTATTCTCTGAACTCATCATATAAACACAAGGGAGCCATTTTAAACAGTTATCACTGACAAAAATTGGAATACACTTATAGTGTACATCACCACCCATCAAATGTCTAATAATCCAAATGAGCAAATTAACTAAACCTCTTATTTCCAATTTGAAATAAAAATACTAACATATCAGAGGCTTAATTGGATGACAAAGAATATTGAGACTGCTTTTCAATAGGTATCACTTCGGGATACAAAGAGCAAATAACATAATTTAAAATTTCACTAACTGTAGTAAAATAATCTCAGATGTAGTTTTGTAATTTCTGGATGTGTGAATTGCCAGCACAATCTGTCACTTGCCTTGCACCTGAGGGTGACCTTGGTGAGAGAAAAACTCAATTTGCACTCAGTACAGGATAATCTTCACACCTCTTAATCTTCGTTTTGCAGTTAAAAAAAAAAAAAAAAAGGAATGGAAAAAAAAAACTGCGAAACTGTTGAGCCAATCCTTCTGTGATCAGCTGAAAAAATATCTTGAATTTCAGATCTTCTACCTGGCTGAAACCAAAAAAAAGAAATGAGATATTTCATCCTGGAAAATCTCAATCAAATGAAGACAAAAAAGCCAGTGGCTGACATTCTGATGAACACAATAAAATGGTCACTATTATGTGCTGTGCATCGGGTGGAGAGAGATTTCCAGTCCTCTATCTACCAAAGCATGACTAATCCCAAATTAGTTATCCCAGGTGACTGATCGAGCCACAAAGGATTCTGATGAAAACACTAATAACCTGTCTTTAAATCAATACAGCTGTGATGAAAGTAGGTTGAATAAGTGTGCAATCCTGTTTTCCTCAAAATTAAGTAAATCTGACTTTAAAATTTCTGCACACAAGCATACAGCAGATGCGGGTGAATATAGCCTGAAGCCCATGTACAATTTGTCCTTCAAAATTTATACAAAACTGAATCGCTAAGCCATCTAAATGAGTAATTACTAACATTTCACTTTGTTACAACTAGGGCTGCAAAGGGGCAGAAAATGTCTGGTAAATCTCCAGAAATTTTGCAATGAATGATATTCTGCTATTGTTCATCTAACTGGTGAATTGGTGAAAATCTGAAATCAATATCATCTTTTTATTGGTATATGGACTTTCATGTACGTACACTAATAAATGGGTTGCTACAAAGAAAATAAGTGCTAGATTTTCCACAGATCCCCCTAACAAAAGTGATCCTACGGCATGCCTGTGTGGTGTAGCAGTGCAATGAAAAGTGGGTAAATTTAATTTTTTACCCCCTTTTTAAGGAGATGTTACTGAAAGGGTAAAAAGCCTGTGTTATAAGCAGCAACACGTATGAGGGCTTTTTCATTTTTAGCCAACTCAAAAATGAGCCACAAGTAGAAAATCAGCCTAATATGAAAGTGCCAAAAACTGTTTCCTGACACTCTATTAAGACTCACACCTATGCATAACTACATGACTAAGTGTGGGGCTACTTTCAGTAACAGTGTCTTTGCGTGTCCACTTCAAAAGACCCAAAAAGACAAGAGCTTTAAAACACTAGTCCTCCAACCAGTGCTTAACATCACAGGGACTACATCCATCTTTTCTACACAGTCCATGAAATAAACACCCTGTTACATTTAATCTTCTGAACACTCGGTTTCAAAAATGTTTTTTCCCAGCTAGATCCAACTGGATTTACTTCTCTTCTCTGCATGCCAAGTATGTGGCACTGCCTGTGAGACAGGTAAAGAGATCTTGTAATGGTACTACTGTGCGTGCTCTGCATTTAAACAAGCACTAGCAAGGCCCACTCCATCTCTATATTACCTTGTGTGGTGCATAATAACACAGAATTTAAATAGTCCTTTTGACAGCTTTCAAAAATGGCATAAAAGAACATGAAGCACATTGCTCATTACAAAAAGGAAAGAAGGATTGTTAAGTCTTCTTTATAGTTATTCATTCTTTAATAGATAGATAGATAATAAATTTGTGAACTTGTTGATCCACATCCCAGTTCTATTCTCTTTTCTTTAGGTAACTATGACTTAAAGTGCATACATTAGATCATACTTTAAACTTTTGTCAGAAACTGAGTGATGACAAGTTTTATTTAAGGCTACAGTGACTAACATTTGATTAAAAAATAGATTTATGATGACAATTTGATTGTGGTTGTCTTTTCAGGAAACAAATATTCTTGCATTTGAGGTTATTGTCCCTAGAAAATATCCACTTAGAACACAGTTGTCAAACTCCATATCCCGGGGGGCGATGCACGTTTTAGATGTGTTCTTGCTTTAAAACACCTGGTTTAAATGAATGACTTGTGGACATGATTCTGGAAACCTTGATGATTTGGTGAGGTTGGCAACTCAAAATTGTGAAAAATGGATAAATTTTCACTTGCAGTTGTACTGATTTCTGAATGGTTGCAACCAAGCGACCAGTGAGTCATGCAGTGGCATTATGAGGGGCCAGTTTTTAAAAATCATGTCTTATAGTTGTGTGCACAGATTATAAAATTGTGTTTTAGGCCATGCATGTTATTTTATTGCCCACTTCAGCCCACATCATATGCGCCTCTAGTTGCTTTGTTCCCACCTTGGCAGACTTCCCAATGTTTATGATACTGGAGTACACTTTTTAATGAAGAAATCAGGCAGGAATGGACCAGTTTATAATAATTATTACTGATCATCGGTGGGGGTTCTCTGTCAAAGAAGAATTTCTGTGCATGTGTCAAAATACAGCTCTACTGCTCCTGAGATGGACTGAAGACACGCAACAAAACTGAGATAAGTTTGAGACAGGTTTGTGCAACAGAAAAAAATCTGCTGCATACATTTTCTGAACACATTCAAAACTCAAGGGACAAGATTTTGCACCCCTTTCACTCACGAATTCTGTCACAGCCCAGTGGGAGGTCAATTAGCTGTGGCAGCCATCTTGAATTGGGCTGACTTCAAAAGATAATCAGTTGTAGAAGTACATCCCATTACTTTCTGAGAGTTTCATTACGTTTCGTGGTTCATTGGGGTTTTTTACTAACAGCCAGACAGACAAAACACTCAGACACAGGTGATTACAAGACTGCCATCAGATTTGTTTTGCCCCTGTCTAAAAGCAAGTTTAAAATCTGCCTTTTTATTAATTTAGATTTTATGAGTTCGACTGATGGGAGAAAGGAGCTTCTGGTAAATGGAAGGAGGTAAATGGTGAGCTTACGGCTCATGCTCCAGGCTCTCTAATGAGTCCACTCCTTCATTTACTCATCTCAAGCCATGTTAACAATGTATGAGATGGTCTCAGAGTTTGTCTTGTGAATGTGAACAAAATAAACTTTGCTTTCACAGGAAGGGTCTTTGAACTTTGCTTTTTTACCCTCACACACATATGAGGTCTGTTTGGATTTCTAGGTATTTTTTTAGAGTGTGTTTGGACAAGAAAACCCTGAGGTCCATGAGTCTGTTGTTTAAACTTTAAAAAAGTGCCCACTGAAGAGGAAAAAAAACATAAAAGAAGTGAAAGTTGGAGTCTTTGGTGTTCATAAAGATGTGAAAGCATTTTTTTTTCCAACATTAATAAGGTGTCTACTGAAAAAAACACAATACATAATATATATGACAATGTGGAACTGGCATTGCTTGGGATAGCCTGGCACATTTTTACAATTTGTTCAACAATTTCCTGAAACACATCTTTTTATTATAAATCCAATATGTTTTATTTATTACACTCTACTAAAAGGAAACTCTTTCTTCTTGTCATCCACTCTACCTATCAAAACACAGACTAAAACCATGCAGGAGATGCTTACTGTAAACTCCTGCTGGATCTATTCAGGTAACGATCTTAAATAAGCTTTAGGTAATGGCCAAAGAACTCCATGAAGAATTAGTATGAATAAAAAGAACATCTTAATAAATAGACATCATCTTACAGACTGTAGTTGTAAAGATTTGTAGTATAACACTATGTGAGCATATCTTCCAGCAGTTTTGATCTAAGTGACAATTTGATCAAAATTAAAACAGGAAATTTAACAGTAAGGACCAAAGCAAAACTCATTGGTAAAGCCTTTGAATGACCTAAAAACTACAAAGTGTGCTTCTAAATAAAATGTGCAACAACCCCCAACTTCATGCCTCAATCTTTTTTCCTTTCCCAGCTTACATGCTCTGTTACCATTACCTGCTAAGGCAGCAGTATCTATCCAGCCATGTCAAGAGAGGCTGTGATGTAATTAAGACCTGGAAAATGGGCCTTTCACCTGCCTCCACTGTGATATGTTCATTATCATGCCAAAAGGGAATTTTCTTCAGTGTTTTTTTTTTATCCTATTCTAAATGTACATACAAAGTGCTCACTGAGCATGTAATATCCTACATGAAAACAGCAGCACGAACAAAGCCACGCACACCTACCACCTTAAATCTGCTGAAACCACACAAATTAATATTCAATAATATGCCCAGACATAACGCAAATGTGCAAATACTACCATAACACCATCAGCCTACACATAGCATTGCAGCCGCAGAGCTCATACACGAAGAGACTCCAGCTGTGCTCAGAACCTTCCTCCCTCCTTTTCAATCACTCCACACTGATTTTAAGGACCTGCTGCCTGGCAGCTTTTCATTTCATGCAATTATGTCTCAAAGCACTGCTTTTTTTTCTGCAAGCCAAGAGTCACTACTGGTTAAATATTTTGTTTCTCTTGCATGATGATAATCATACACTATGAACCATGAGTCATAATATTTGCTGTGCACAAAAATACTGCATGATGTATAGAGAACAGTTAGGTAATGTGTCTCATAACTGCCTAAAACGTAGTTTCTCCTGTGATTTACAATACCGTGCAAACGTCTTGAGACACTCCTCATTTCTTTATGTTTTGCTTTTAATATGTCAGACAATTGGTAATGTTTTAATGTGGGCTTAATCCCTAGTTGCCCTGCTTTCAATATGTTATCTGAAGTCTTTTGTTGGACTTTGGCAGCTTTTATCCTACCTAATAGTTCAGTTCCTGTAACTGATCATTTTCAGGGAAATCATTTTTACTTGTTTTATCACTCTGACCTCAAAATCAATTGGAAAATTTGAGAAAAGAATATCTTTAGTTGTATTGCAATGGCTAATAACACACGTTATTCAAATTTATTTGGTTGAATCTACAAAAAATGTTAAAATCAACAAGTTTGATAGGCATGAGACAATATTTTTGTACCAACAATGTGACTCCTAATGTGCTATTAGCCAAAATACTTTGCATACAATTGATTTACTAACAGTAAAATGGTACATTTTCAGGTTCTGTCTAAAGTCTTTACTGGATATTTGCTTTTTTGTTCAGCATATTTATTTCAGACACTGCTCATCCTCTGTAAATGCATATAGTTTTGATCTGTCATTCTTTTGATGCCTAACTCATCCAGTTTCTTCAGCTCTTTTAAGGACAAATTTCACTCCATGAAATAATATCTTCGTTTCCCAATAATATGCACTGGTACGTCTTTGAGGTAGCTTAAGACTGCTTAAAAAGAAATTACAAGGTTCTCTTGGTTTTTTTTTTTTTTTATCTACTGCATTGTAAATTATTGTTTGAGAAATCTGATCTCCTTGTGGGTTTAAGGCTTACTAAACATGACTACTACAAGCATGACACATATAGCAGAATTAATGTGTTAATGTGTTTCTTTTCCAGTTTGTCAACTCCTAATGCTTGAGATGTTGCAGCAGACACAGAAATTTGTCTCACCTCCTTATATTTTTTAGCTTAAGGTGGAGTACTTTTATAGTTTGGCTGTGGGAAACCAAAATAATAGTTTCAAAGCTGCAGGATGACACTGCAGCTAAGTTAAAGTTATTGCTGTGGAACCTCATTTGACATTTGGGTGACTTTTACCATTTCTGGCGTCTAAACCGAACCTTGAGGGCAAACCTGATTTCCTGCCTTTTAAGTTAAATTATGACGCCTCGCAGGCCTGACACCTGATGGGAATGAAAGTCACAGTTTCTTCTCTCTTCTTTTTGACCAGTCAATAAAAACAATTTCCTTTACAGGAAACAATTAAATATATGTTTTACCAAAAAAGAAAGAAAATAAATAAATATTTTTTTTGTTGCCAATTCTTAGAAACTACAAATTTACTACATGTAAAACACATTGGCTTCACACCACCACATAACCCCTGTATTTCACTGGATACAAATTAAAATTTTAATTTGCTTTAATCAGAGACCTGGTGACCAATTTGTTCACCTAGATTCATTTAGAGATACGGCTCAAAGAAAAAAAAGAAGTTGAGCTTCGTGGTTCTTTTATACATGGAATGTCTCACACAAAAAAGTGAATGTTAGGAATCCATACACATTAACAGGTATCAACCGCCTTCCTTCCAGTAATTTCTCCACAGAAAATGATTTTGCCATTTGTTACATGTAGGTGACTCACATGTAGCTCGTGGTACATTAACAGAATAGACTCTTTGATTACAAACAGTCAATGACCCTTGAGAAAGGCCTCGAACAAGCTGCCCCCTTCATGCTCCAGTGACGAACGACGTAGCCACCAACCAAGGCCACCAGACTCCACATTCATTTGGGCTTGTCCGCAGGCAAATGGAGGACATGACACTTTCTGATTACTTTATATTGACTTTTCTCTCTTAGCCTGGAGAGGTAAAGTCCAAAGAGGCCACTCTAACAGAAACAGACACTCCAGGACGTATTGTTAGATACATTGTTTGCAGCAAAAATTGTTTTGTTTTTAACACTACTGAAACAAAAGTCTTGACGCTATTTCCCATCTGTATTTACACCTGACTGGCTAACTGTAGCAAAATATAGCTGTCCAGGTTAGTACCATGTAGTTATCTGTTAATAACCATGATGCAAGGTTGCAAGCCATACCACAATGTGTTTTCTAATAAAATAAACAATTTTAAAAAACAGATATTAGTATTCAATAAGAATGTGGCTTACCCTTAGCATGAAAAGGTTTTTCACCCTATGTGCCAGAATTATTGCTTTATATATATTCCCAATAGCATAACATACTGTTAATTACTTAAGAAACTTTGGCTTTTCAAGTTAGTGATAGGTCAGGTCTCTTAAAGTGGGGCTCTGTTATAAACAATTAACTGTTATAGATAGCTCTCTGAATGACCTCAGTATGGAGTAATAGTGTTTAAATCTGATCACACTGACAAGCTGATCCAAGCTGTGGCCAAGATCAAAGTGGATTGCTACCATCTTGAAACAACTCCAATCCTGAAAATGTCATGGTGGTTTATACAAACGCTATTTTATAAACCTTTACACCACCGTCTGTTTCACATAACACAGTTTTTCCAGCAGAAATATCATGAGATTTCTGATGGAAGTGTTTTTCCAGGCTGCACTGTAAGAAGTGCTATGATTACACTTGCAAACAACCATAGTTCTATGTAAATAACCATGTAATGTGAGACTAATGACAATGCAAAGGTTTATACAGCAGTGTTTATGAAATATTTGAGATTTAACTTGTTTTTAGATGGTAGCAATCCACTTTTTTCTTGGTCCCACTTGGTCTAGTAAATAGCTCATCAATCCGACCCAAATTACAGTTTCTCCAAATTGAGTTTGTTCAAAAAGCTACTGACAAGAGTTAAGATGAAAACTGTACACGTACTTTCCGTTTCAAAATATCACTTTTGCATTGCAATTGAGTAACAAAGTTCAACAAGTTATTTTAATGTCATTATGAATTGCACCAAAATATGAAGCTAACTCATGTAATGAATGAGAAACTCACCATAATTCCTTATTAACACAGAGAAAATTGTAAAAACTAAAATGACACATAGTCAATAATATTCCCAAACATGTCTATTCTTATTCACATTCCCCATCTTGATAGATTATATCAGGGTATTGTTGTCAGTACAGAGCCAAACACTCTTTTATTCAGTTTGAAACTATAAATACAAAAGTGGACCCTGAATTTAAGCTCTTTTTTTTTTACCCTGTATTTATTCACCATCGCCAGTAACTATATGGACTCTTGAAGTGCGTAATAGGTTTGCAGGTTCATTGCACTCACTGCTCTCTCAGTTTTACCAATATGAAATACACATTTTCTCACCCCTGAGAAGTCTCACACCCAGTGTTCAGGGAATTTATTATAAATGGCATCAGTTTGTTCTCCATATTCAGTGTGAAATATTTTGTTCTCGGGTTTCACGAGAAGCCACTTCTCACTGACTATTCCAGAGCTATCTATCTATATATATATATATATATATATATATATATATATATATATATATATATATATATATATATATATATCATCAATTCAACCAGTCTTAATATGCTGCGTTTGAATGTGAGCTCTGAATATGTAAAGGTCCACAGGGGCCTAAGGATGCCTTCTTTTCATGCCGACTTTGATTACTGCATATCTAACCTAATGACCTGCCGATCCTTTGATCAGACCAGACTCTAAAATGCTCAATGAGTACACTCGCTCCCGCTGCTTATGGACTCCATCACACTCTCTGGCTCTAAATTATAGATTATGCTTTGTGTGTGTGTCTGTGTGTGTGTGTGTGTGTGTGCTTGAATCTGCCTGTTTAAGGAGAGGTTTTGGAGTTCTGTCAGTTGTAGTTAAAGCTGAGAGGGGACATGCTTAAAGAGCATTTTCTGCTTTGCATAAAAATCAACCACCACCACAGAGTCTAATGGAGTTCATGCAAATGCTGACTGGAGATTTTTTTTTTATTATCACTTATTTTACTTTTTATTAAATGGGGAGATCTGCATACAGTTGCACACATTCCAAGCTGTTGTGAGACTTATATATGTATATGACTCTGTGTGTGTGTGTGTGTGTGTGTGTGTGTGTGTGTGTGTGTGTGTGTGTATCTTAACCAATGAAAACTTCAGTGCTATTCTTTTTATCCCTGCAAACATTTCACTGCAGCATCGCCAAGTCGTAAACTGTGAAGGGCACATTATGGACGGATGTGCCAGCTATATGCCAAGCTTCCCCCCATCAGCTCAGAAAACCCTGCAAATGGCTGGCAACGCCTCACCAAGATTTCAAACTGAAATCGCTGGAGTTCACTGAGACTTTCTTTGCTGCATATTTTAATAAACCCAGATGAATAACCAAGAAGGCGTAAAAAATACATCTATGAGTTAGTATCCACAGATGGTTATAGGGGGGAAAAAAAGAACTCTTGGCAAAAAGAAGTGCACAAACTTGCACCTATTGCACTTATGCACACAGTCTGTCGATTGTTAGATAATCTTAATGTCAAAGTCGCTTACACCAGGAGAAAAAGGGGACTAAAAATGGAACGTATCAGTGCAGAATAGGGACAAACACACAGAGCGGCGTGGACATCTTATCTGGATTACATAATGTGTCAAGTTAATCTTACCTCAGGCAGCCTTTTGCCACACACTGTACAAACAGTAGCTGTTATCCTTGAGTGACTGAGACATTGCTACATTTAAAACTTTACTTAAAGCGCTTTTTTGTGTTTTGTATAGCTTCCTAATTAATCATGAGCTGGGATTCCCCATGGCTCATGTTAAAAGCACATCTGTGAGGCTTTTAGCATGACAGGGAGAGGGAGATGTTACGATTTCAGTACAACAGCAGTCGCAGTAGATATGAGAACCGTTGCTTTAAAGAGCAACTCCATAGTCATAAAGTGATATCTTTGAAAATAAATATCGTGATCAGAATCTAAAAACACCTCATATTTAACAGAAAAAAAAACCTGTACAATTTGTTTGTTTTGACTGTCATAAAATCACTGTGTAGGCAGAAAAATAAAACTGTATATATATATATATATATATATATATATATGTGTGTGTGTGTGTGTGAATGTATGTATGGAAGTATGTACGTTTAAAGTAACAGAACAGTTTTGAGATTTAAATTAAAGTGGTCTAATTTATGGCTCGCCATTACTGTTAGTGCGGCTTTAAAACAGTAAAATAAAAATGTATGCAATCTATTGTTTCTGGAGTATTAAAGGAAAGCAAGGCCAAAAGACAAAGACTGAAGAAACACAGTCTAAAAGCACACATTCATTATGATCTACCATCAACTGACAACTTGCAACTTAGGTTCTTCAACCTTATAAAAGAAACACCAGAGAGCCTCACAAATTAACATAAAATGTTAATGAACAAAGACAGAAATGATCAGCAAACACAAGAAGTGGTTTTGGCTGTGTTTGAGCATTGGGAATCGAATTTGAAGTTTTATTTAAAAAGACAGGTTCCAGTTTGATGATTTAAAAAAAGCAGAACACAACGGTACATAAAGGGAAAAGTTGATTATAAAGTAAAATTTTCTTGATGCTTGCTTTGTGTTTACACATAAGTGCTTGTATTTTGAAAGACGTGTGGATGAGGGGGGGGGAGATTGTTTTTTACAGAAAATTGTTTGACAAGACATTCAAAGTACTTTTACAAAAGTCTGTTTCCTATTGAAACAACAACAACAACAAAATAATAAGCACTAAATTATCATTTGTTTAAAGGATTTTCTTTTTTTCTTTTTTTAATTTTGACACTGGAAGCTTGGTTTGTAATGGAAAAGCTTTGTTTTTATTTTTACCTTTATTTGGCAACACTGTTGTTGTATATCTAGCAAATGTGAATGGATGGCCCTATAGTTTAAATATTTATTTGCTTTTCTGTGTTTCAAAAGTTTTTGAAAACCACCAAAAAATAATAAGGCCGGCATTTGTTTCAGCTGAACTTGTTGCTGTGCACAGGAAACTGATTTTTTTTGAATAATAAAAATGTTTTTCATTTCAACAACCCCTTTTTCTATTCTCCCAGTATATTAACATTTTATTGCATTGTACTACTTGAAGAATGAATACAAATAGACCTACAGTAAATTGATCTTTTTACTGATAAGCAATGTGGAATTGTTTAACTTTCATTTTAAGTTAATGCATTTGTTATATTGGAATAATTTATAAGAAAATTTAAAAGACCTTTGAGACATGACATGACAAGTATTATTTAATTTATATCAAAGGTGGATTACTCTCTGTAGACTTAAAAACTACTTAACAAATAGTCTTACAGCAAAAATAACAGATTCTTGAAGGGTCTTTGTCATTTTTAAGTTTTTCATATTTGTTTGGATAAACATTTATTTTAAACACAAAAGGAAAATCTCTTTCAATAAACAGCATCATCTAAGGGTAATCCCTTAGAAAGATAAATGGATGTCTTTATCATTTTGCTAGTCTTACTGTTAAAACAGGCTCAGTGAATTATTATTTGTTTGATACAAAAGAGGCATTGAGTATTTGACAAATCCAAGCAAACTAGGGAGATTATATTCTGAATCAGTGTCTCTCATCTAAAATTCCTCGGATGTCTTTCAGGTTTGGACCCTGACCTGCATCTGCATTCGTTACTATTCTCCCAGAAAGTTGTGTTTGTAAATGCTGTTGAAAGAATTTTTCTATGAAGCTGGAAACTTGAACATGTTTAGAGTGTCAGTATACAGCTGATGTAAGAACACCCAAACTTCTCTGTTCAACAATTCATTTCTCGTATAAACTTTTTTTTCTTATAATTGCACACAGTTCCCTCCACATTCAGAGCTATTCCCATAATGGAGCACCACTGCCTGTTATTATCATCAGTGATGTGGGCTCATGGCAGCCATTTTGACAAAGGGTTGGGCATCCATTGCATTCAGATTAAGGAAGATCAGAAGATCACGAATGCTTTCAATCTAGGTTTCAGGATGAAATAACCTGACCTCGCTTGATGGAACTTTTAGCTCAGTCGCACATGACGTCATCACACTGGTGACCTGCTGAACTATTCCCATCTACTCCCTGTTGTTTCCCAGCAGAACTCATTTGTTTTAAAGCTGAGTGCTTAACAGTCTTTCCAAAAAAAAAAGTTTCAACAAACAGGAGAATGTGAGTTAAGCAGATTTAGCTCTGCTGTCCTCTCTGTTCTGTTCTGTGAGTTGTTTGTTAATCTGTACATTTTTATAAGTTTCAAATGTGTAAAGAATCCATAAAAACAAGACAACTGTTTGTTTGCGATATTTTGCAAGTCTTCCAGTGAACTATTATAAGACATAGGCTGATAGGATAACCTAATAGGATGATAACCTCAGGCAAAGTTACAACAGTTTAATGGCACTAGTTTAATATTAAAAAGTAAAACAACAATCCTACCTTTACTATAATACTGCTATAATGAATTTTTATTTTAATGTTGATGCATAGGAAGAGCAAATAAGTGAGTGTGTCAACAGTCATGGTGTTCTTTTATCAAAATGGTGTGAGTGAGAGTGTAAATGGTTGTTTGCCTTGTTTGTTTCTACAGTATGTATCCCAGTGATGGACTTGAAACCTGTCCAGGATGTACTCCGTCTCTACGTCACTCTATGCTGTAGAACCGTAAAGTTCCACAAACTGTCTCTGACAAGTTCTCAAAAGCAGCTTTACCAGCATTAATGGCATGACAGAAAATTTGTGTGGTTTTAAAACCGTAACTATTTAAAATTGTGGCATACAGCATCTTGAAACTAGGTACAATCCTGTGCCAAACTATAATGCACTATAAGAATGACTGGTAGTATTAGTAAAGATATTTCAAAACCCAAAAAGTAGCAGTAACAGGAATAGACATAACAGGAATATTAGCCAGTCATTTGCACTACACAAATGTCATCTGATGTTGAAATAAAAGGTTGGCATGCTCTAAATTTGGCAAAACCAAAGTGGCAGAGGCCACATTTGGCACAAAGTCTGTCATTATTGTCATCTGAGCATTTTAGCACTATGAATAAACAAACAGAAAAAAAAGACCAGCAAAGGAATCACAAAAGACTACAATTCCAGTTAAAATTATTATGAAATGAAACTGTTGTTTTTTTGTTTTTTCACTTTAAAAAGGAAGGTCAAATAGAGAAAGTGCAAAGCTGGCAAAGATCTTTGAATTGCTAAGGAATGCTTCACGCTTCCCAACACAAAAGCTTCGAACCAGACGAGGAGCAGTGTTCTCAACACTGTGGCATTCAGCCACCTCTATAAACCTAGAATCAGGGCTGGTTACAGGGCTTGTAGTCAGCCAGATAATTTTGTTGGCGAATTTGAATAAAAGTTCAGCTTTTGGCCCTGAAGTCACAGTGAAATTGGTTTGTACAAGGTGCCAAGGTTTTTAACCAGGGGAAAGTTTTTGAACTCAGTTAATTTTTAACTGAAAACTTCAGACAGACGGCTGACTTTTTCTCTTTTTCTCTCAACTCGACTCAAAAGTCCTCCTTTACCTTTTGTTTTCTGCACTCCTAAAAATAACTATAGGAAAGTAGTGTAATGTGAGCTGGGTAGTAAAATAGGCTATCTCTGAAACCAAAAGCACCAATATCAAATATAATAGCACTTAAAGCTTTTCACAAAGGCTTTTGTGTTTAAAACATATATTTTAGTAAAAACTAGTAGATTTGAGACAATAAATTCTTCTTGGGGCAAAGCATTAAAAAAAGACCTTGATTTGTACTGCTATTTTTTTTTGTAAGTTCACTACAGGGTTGACAAACAAACTCAATATGTATAATGGCACTGACCGAAATGCATCAGTGCAACAAAGTACTATTGAATTAATCATTCTGCTGGGGGAGTCTTTGAGGAACATTACTAAGGTAGTGAATGGAATTTAATGCGGGGAACAAAGATTTTCCAGCAGAACACTGCATTGAGATAAAATTAAATAATATTTAATTCAATGCCTGTCAGTGTATTTTATGTTGTGGTTGATCTGTGCATTCAGTGTATGAATAAATTATTGCAATGGCTCAAAAAAAATGGGACAAAAACTTTATTTACTTCATTCTGTTGGTATTTCGGCTCTTTGTATGGACAGCTCTTGTAAAGTCACCTCCAGCATGTTATGGTGCTTTTTGACATTATTGTGAAATTGTTATTTATTGTTTTATTACTTAAAACTATAAGAAAAAACATAGTCGGGTTTCCTTGTCTTGTATAATCTATAATTGCCTCTACAGCTATTGAGTATAAAATATTACTTGCTTACTCTTTATTGTGTTCACAAAGCATTCACAATCCTGCTGCTGCATCTTATCTTCAGTTTTTTTTAAATTTCACAGCCATAAAAAGTCCTCCCTTTTTGTGGTTACTTACCAAAAGCCCAAATGTTTTCTTTAAACAGGAACAGAAAATAAGTGAGCTTTACATCTGACTACATGACTTCTCAGCTTGGACACTATTACTAAATTTGATTTTCTGTGAAAACTTAACAGTTGGGTTTGCATCAAGTGATGCAGTCTTGAAAGTTTAATTTATTTTAAGGGTGTCCCTTGTGCTGCCTGTATGTCTTAACATCTGCTGATGTATTAATGCATGTTATTTCATCATTCAATATTTTTTGCCTGAAACACTGTGAGAGGCCCTTATTGGTGATTTGATAGATCTGATATTTTCCCGCATTTAGACCTGAACTTTGAGAAATGATAGAAATATACACTATGTTTAAAAATGATTTCTTAAAATATAGGCACTGAAGTAATATGGTTTTTCAACTATTTCTAAATAAAAACATTGAATTTGAGATGCCCACAATGTTAGTAATGTCCTCACCCAACAGAAGAAGAGCTTAATGTCCCAGAGAGTAATTTAAACAAGAACACACAATTTGTCCTTTTGTTTCTAATTAGTTCAGCCAGAAACATTATCATTGTAATAAAGATTTAATAGCAAATACAAAGAATAAATAGGCATGAGGGCCCTATTTAAAATAATGTATCTATTCATTCAGAAAGTTATTTTAGTGGGGAGTGTGAAATCAAAACCCCACTATTGTCCTTTGTCATTTAAGTACTTTTGATAACAGACTAACTGTTAAAACAAAGTATTTAGTTCAAACAACCTATTTACGATCATTTTTTTTCTCTTGGCAGATATTTTCAAAGAAGAGTATTTATTGTGATTTTAATTTAAAATGTCATGTTCTGTTAAGTGTAACATGTAAAAAAATAAATAAATAAAATGTATATATATATATATATATATAGGCTTTTGCTTTCATTTATTATTTAGGTGCATCAAATCACCATCATTTCTTTGCCATTTTGAAACATAACGTTCTTACAGTAGCCATCAGAGAACAAACCAAGCAGTGACTCAAGACATTGCATATTCTGTGACAACAGTAATTTAGAGGTCATTTGATGTGTTTGCAATTTGTGCAACTAGATGTAGCTGAGTCCTACATGTTGCACAATTATAATATTTTCAGATTTTATTTATTTATTTATTGTTGCAGTACAGCTGCAGCATCGCTGTCAAAATATACTGTATCAGCAGGTTTTATGTCAAAGTCATGACTATGGCACTGTGACAACTCCTAATGAGGAGATACATTACTAATAAAAATATTTCTTATCCCTAACCTCCTGAGACCCAGCGTCCTCATATGAGGACATTGCATTGAAAAAATGCACACCAAACAAAAGCACTTAATGAAATATATGCTATATGAATAAAAAAGAAACAAAATAATCAACAAATACAGTATTTACACCTAAAGGTCAAAGTGTGACCATCTAAGATGACTGAGCTCTTTCAGACTGACAAAAGCCCAACACTTTGAAACACTTCCTTTTGATTTGATGCTAAGTGCAAAGCTGTTACATTATTGGAGGTTGTAGGCTCTGCTGTGCCATACAGAGCTAATAGGAAAAAAAGGGAGAATTGGACGAGATATTCTATCAAGCACAGCCTGTGCACACTCAGCCCTGTGAGCAGGTCTACTGAAACAAAATAAGTGAAAACACATGTGTGGTGGGTGCATCACAAGGGTGTCGGCCCTCTGCATAAATAACATAGGTAAATGTGCGTGTGTGGGGGTGGAAAAGTGGCAGAGAGATAAGCTCTGCTACCACGAATGGCATCAGTAACAGGGTTGCTGTCTGAGGCTGTATGCTGAACTCCATTTGTGCTCCTTCATCTACTCACGCCTCCTTATTTCCTCACTCTGCAGCCCTATGAATCGATCCTACGCCACCATTACTGAGGACGTTGCAATCAGCTAAATGTGGCTCAAAGGAGATGAGCAGGAAAGAAACGAGCGGGCTTCCAGGGGGGTGGGGGTGGGGGAGCTCTGAGGGAGGATACACAGTTGTGTCGTTTTTTATCGCGGAGTAACACCGCTTGACTTGAAATCTGCTTATTGATCAGTCTCTACAGCTCATCTGATTGGACTGTTAAAAGAGTGTGAAAGCCTCATGATAGACTGTGACTGCACAAATCTAGCTGTGAGGACAACACTATCTACTGTGGGTGTTACTTAATTCCCAAATCCCCCCTTGTGAAGTTGAACGTATTAGATGTGCGTTGATCTGACTCACAAATGAGAAATTAGGAACTGTCTTCTACCTTTAACAACTTCTTCCTTAACCCTCAAAAAACACAAAAAAGGGCTGAAAGCTTTTTTATTTATTACTGCCTACTGATAAAAGACAGGTGATTATGTAATTGCCTGTTTGGTTGTTTCTCATGGACAATTTTATTGAAACTACAATTAAACAATTATTGGATGTACATCTACAATTCAATTCAAAATGGTTGCTATTGCTTATTGATCTTAGCCAACACACAAATTGGTGTAATCCAGTCAATTTAACAGATTTTGAGCTGAAATCTGACATCCTAGTAGCTTAGAGTCACCAGCAACACATATTCTTGCTGCTAACAAATTGTGCAAGATCTTTGTTTCAAACTTTAGCATTACCTGTTAGAGTCAACCTAAAGCTTTGTCACGAAAGGTTTGATTTTCTTTTATGATTTTTGCAATATCATTCAAATTTTAAATATTAATTTTTAAATAATGAAGAATCTTCATAATGGCCAGTGACATTTAAAATGTGCTTAAAGTTTACTAACACAGCAATGCCTGTTTGAAAAGGTGTTGATGGATAACCAAAAACACGTTATCCTTCATCACACAAGGCTGAGCACTGTACTCCAGCACGGCATGACTTATTGCATCCACCTGCTCTTAGAACAGTTTTATTGTGCATGTATGGATCTATGGCACAATTTTGATGTAAAATAGCACTAATACGTCACCTTCTAGTTACACACCTGCCATATGTTTGTAGGAAAGGATGATGAAGAGAATAAGAGCATGGCAATATCATGACATGGAAAATAAACAACAGTCAATACAACAGCAGCCCTAAATCCCAAAACAGGTTGAGATAACAGGTGCACATAAGGGGTTAGATATACAGCAAAGGTTCATGTGATGTAATACTGAATTCTGATTTCTTAGATACATTTTAGCATACTTTGAGCCTACAGTTGACATGATAGGTGTGTCTACTTCAAAGGACAAATATAAAAAGTTTAAATATATAGTTTAAATTAAATGAAGAATTTTTGAGCATCTTGCTTAAAAGTTAGGCTGTTTAGGTCACATATGGGCATCTAACAGCCCACAGGCCACATCGGCCCATCAGCCATCTTGATCTGGCTCGTGAGAAGGTCAACAAAAATAGCCAAAAGTCAAATCTAAGTCATTCTGTGAATTTCTGCTTTTATTTTGAAACTGGCTTTTGCACAGATTTTATTTTTCTCTGTGTGCTCTGGAAACAGAGCCTTTCTACTGGTAGGCAAGGTTTGTGAATCAGTTACTGTCAGGTTAGCAAATAAAAACTAGGGGGAAAAAATAATAAAAAAGAGACTGATAGAGAATGTAGAAAGTAGAGTTTTGAAATAAAAAATCTTATTTCTTTAAATAGGAAAAAAAAAGCTTTTTTATGTTACTTTGATGCTGCTGTCCATAATATTGTAAAACATGAACATTTTTCTTCCACAAATGTTTTTGTGAGTGTTCATTATGTACAATAAATATATTAAGTTTAAATTCTTACTCTGACGGTTTCAAATTCTTTGTGTCCAGTTACAATATCTACTCTTATCAGCTATTAAAAATTTATTTTTATTTCATTAGAAATCTTATATTTGGCAGAATAGAGGTTAATAGACCAACAATATGTGACCCTTTGGGAAGAATACTTGCCCACTCCCAGTTTAGATGATCTAATCAAATTTTAAGAAATACAAGCTGTTGACAACCTCGCAAGAATAAAAGGCCACAAACAATCAAGACCTCACTGACAGTAATTGAAATCCTGAATCACTTTCAGTCTTTCTCTAAGCAGACAATTATGAATCGTCTCTTAAAGGTCAAGTCATCACTTACACAACAACAATCTGCACCGAATCATAGCTTTATGCAGTCCTCTCAATTACAGAAGGGGGTAGGGAGAGAAACGACAGAAAAATGATGACAACAAAACACAAGTAAATCCTGGATTTTGAGTTCCCACACACGGCTGTCGCTAATATGGCTAATTATTGAAGTGACACGAGGAGAGCTCTATAGCTTCAAGCTATGTTAGATCTGAGCAGCTGAACTTGCAAGGGGAGAGCTGCTCACTTCGTTTTTCCTACATTAGTCATGATCATGACAGCAGCAATAGATCTGGAAACCCTGTAGCGGCCCCATGTGCACACGTGTTTAGAAGCAGTTCTTCATCTCAGTCTTGTGGGGCCATGCTGGTTTTAATTTTAGTTCACTAGGCAACTGGGATTAGATTAGACCCGAAATGCCAGATGAATGCAATTGCAAAGCTCTTAGAGGAGAAAATCTATTTGAATTTTAGTAATTACTGCATCCTTCATCCAGGTCTTCTCTTCCTCCAAATGCAACGCAATTCTTTACAGCTATCCTGACTTGTGTCTTGATAGTTGACAAACGGTAAGGTTGCTATTTTCTAAGCTTAGTCCTCGTGCTTAACAGAGGCAGGTTAACAGGCCAAAGTTATATGGTGACATTAAAGTAAGAAATTAGTCCCCAGTGGTTCTAAATATTCAAAAACAGTAGTCCAGGAGCTTAGGTTTGGTATTTAACGACAAAGCAATGGCAAGTTTACTATTTTTTAAGGCTTTGAGCTTAGTGCTAATGTTAAATGTAAGCAGGCTAATGGGCCAAAGTTATGTGGAGGCGATTAAAGTAAGAATATGGTCCCCAATGGTCCTAAATATTCAAAAACAATAGTCCAGGAGCTTCAGACTAGTAGTTAACCCCAGAGGCTGAGGACGTGTTGAGCCAGCCAATCCAGCAGGCTGCTAGATAAGAGGCATAAATTACCATTACCACATCCTTCGAAATACTGGTCCCAGCTCTGGCTTATCTTTAGCCAGATCAGTATCTGGCTTTTGCAATGATATAGCCTCGAACCATCTCCTCAGTTCTTAATTTTGTCCCCTACTCTAAGCCATAAAAACCAGCCGGGCAAAACGCAATTTATACGAGCTACTCTGCAGTTAAACTATAATTCTAGGCGAGTGTATTCAATAGCCCTATTACAATGTGTCTTCAGCTGGAGGTGGAGTATAAAGCTGTGTGTGAAACGGTTCCATCAACACAACCACCTCAGACAGTTAGGCACTAAAACTAAACCAGTCTGCAAACGCAGAGAAAGAATGATCTCTCACATCTCTTCCTCAAGCATTAAAACGTTTTAAACCATTCAGCTCCCTAAGTCACCTAATATCATCAATTAAAGGATAAGTAAAAACATATTAAAGAAAACACAAAGATATTTTTTTGTATGATTCCATTAATAAAAGCCCATACCCTGAAAATACATTTTCTGAGTTTAATTTCTCATAAGCACACAGCAAGTGTCTGCCTTACAGGATAACTTGAGCAGATCATCTTCCTAACGTTTTACACAATATCTTAAAGGGTAAAATACTGCCCTGCATTGTATTATAGTGCCTGGAAATGTAATATATATGATTTAACAATCATTACACTTCTCTTGTTTTTATTACAGGGAACTGATATGAAAGTGCTGTGGAGTATGTCATTTGGAACATGGTCTTCATTTAGTGCTCTGCCTATATTCCAATACTGAGAAATGGAGACAAATGAACAACGACAGAGGGACAATTACCGCTGTGATGCCAAATGGCTGCATTAAAATGATAGCTGGTTATAATCAAGACATCGGGAAAACTGTGACTGCATGACAGAAGTGCATTGATCATTTCCCCACACTCTGTGTTAATACGATCAAAGCTATCGACACGGAGCTCAAGAGCTTTAGAGAACTTCACCACCCAGAGTCTTTCTGGAACGACAGCAGCAATCCGTCTTTGGACTCAAGCAACGGCAAAAATCATAAAACATGTTAAGAAATCATGACAGGCAAGACTCCAGGAAGAAGTACATTTTCTAAGAAGACAAGGGAGGGCAAATGACCACATACGGACTCAAATTAGGATGTGCAGGACTACTTCAGAATGGAAATGAGGCATAATTGATATGATTTGTAGGGCTGCTCCCTCATCTATCTGCAGGCCAGGCGGAAAGAACGTCGTACAGACACAGCAGTCAAAGAGTAGCCGAAAAAAAAAATTAAATAAAAAAAGCTCCATTATGGCCTCCCTTCGCCTTTATAAGACTCATGAGGATGTTGTTAAGGCTTTTGCAGTGGAGACAAGGGCAAATCTAATCAGAGGAGCAGCCCATTCCTCGCTGAGGCAGATGAAAATTAATGTTGTTAGACGAGAGCACAGGTTGTTTAAAACGGCAGGAATGAGTGGCAACAGCTTATATAAAACACTACGTGGCAACACAGCTTAACTTTTCATTAAAATGTGAGCGGCAAGGTTGTTTTCAAGAATATGCAAAATAGGTGTTCTGTTTGCTCATCAGTATTCCCTCCATTTTTGGCATTTTTGCCTTCATTTAAATAGAAACAGGATGAGGAATAGGACAAGTCTCACCTACTATCACAGCAAATCTAAGCTCAATATCTGTAAAACTGACTGAGTTTTAGGCATTTAAGTGTTTGATAAAGTTGTTTAGCTGTGCTGATCACCATGAATGTGGTCGACTCTAAAAAGTAATAGGTTGAAAATCCCAAAAACTGAGCAAAATTCTAACCATATATACATATATATATATATATATATATATATATATATATATATATATATATATATATATATAAACAACCAACCAGAGACCAAACCAGACAGAAATATTGTGTGCCACTTCCAAAATTAATGTTGGCCAATCCTTTAATCTTTCCTGTAATCTCAGTGGAAACAAAACAGGTCATTTTATTTGCACGACCCAACTCTGGATGATCCTGACTTTGTTTCATGGCTTCTTATAATCGGTCTTCTGAGAAAAACTTTGGTGTAATTTTTGATAATTTGTTAAAATTTAACAACCAGACAATCTTGTTTCTCTATTAAGCTGAGGTAAAGCCCTGTCTTTGTATCAAATAAATGTTATTTGTGTCTTTAAAGTTTTCCCAGTAAGTACTGTAAATTTTCATGGGTTCATTTAGAACAACTGTCAGCAGATGATACAAAATGCAGAGTAAATTTTAAGAACTGAATGAAGGTTTTAAGGCTCAAAACTGCTCTGACCCTATAGCTTATGTCAGCAGTGTTCGATTTTAATCCTGCAGGGCCACTATCCTACATGTTTTAGTTGTTTCCCAGCTCTTCAACAGGTATTCAAGCTCTGCAGAAGCCTGTTAGTCACTCAGTTATTTAAAATAAGGAAATCATCTAAAACATGCAGGATAGTGGCACTCCAGGACCAGGATTGGATACCAACTGGCCTATGTAAAAGGCATTTAGCCTCTCCATCCTACACAGAGGTCAACAGATCAGATGCTAACTCACAGTTCACATTCAAAAACAAAGCTGAAGGTACTTCTGCAGTGAGCGCTCCTGTTCTGTCAAACAATTTATCAATTCAAATAAGAACTTAAGATTTTTTTTCATTGAAAACCCCCTCCTGTTTTATTAATATTTGATTAAAGCAGAGCTGTGCACATTGATTTAGCCTATTGTGTTCCTATAATGTTGCAAATGGTGCATTTACTGTATTTATTTCTTTAAAATTTTAAATATGTGTTGTGTTTTTCTGCATTTCTTTTTTCTTTGCTTTACTTTTATTTTTGCTTGATTATTTTGCACACAATACCAGAAAGTAGGGATCCTGAAGGTGCTGAAGCACCCCTGATGGATGCCAGATGACATGCGAGTCCAAATACACAGTGAAAAAAAAGGATTTGTAAGAGCTTAAATCAGGGTATGTTTAAATTACAATACAATTTTGATATTTATTGTTTTGAATTTTTGTTACCCAACCAGCATTGGTTATTTGTGTGCAAAATTTTACAACACGGCAATTTCACACTTTTTTTTCTGAAAGCATAGGGAATGCTTTTTGATGTCTGTGTTCAGAAAAGACAACATGCATGGTCAGTTTGCATTTTACTGCATATATTTGGTAATATAAGACTTTATATAGCTGGAGAAAGGCACCAGCTGCCTGCGACCCAGAAAGGAGAAGCTGGTAAAGAAAATGGATAGATGGATATTTGATATTTCAGTGTTTAGGGTCATACAAATTCTCTCACCCAAATTCAAACATGATCACAGCACCCCCAAATGAAACATGACCCCTTAGCCCTGACTGTTCAGCACTTTTAACTTGTGTAGTTTTACACATGCTTTAAAATTGAATAAATGCCTTTATTATTACAGTAAATGTTTTTTTTGCTCAAATGGACTTCACTGGGCTGAAAAATCTCATAAAATCTTTATTTTTACAAATATAATTTTACTGATGTGTTTATAAATAAAATGGTTGGGTCTGGCAGTTTGAAAGTAGCTCATAGACGTACACAGGTTGAAAGCCAGTTTAAGCATCTGCAATCTCGAAAACTTCTACACGAAACTAACACTAAAAAATAAGCAATAAAGCAGCTAAGTCTCCAAATGTGGAAGCTTTGAAAACCAATTTGGTCATACAGGTCGTCAAGTAACTTTGCTACTTTAAAAATATATAATGGAAAAAACATTTTTCCTTGCAGTCTTTTTTTTTAAGTGAAACAATTCAGTCAGTCAAGTACACTTGGCTTCTTTCGCTGGAGCTGCATTCAGTTTGGTACTTTGTGAGCCATTTGCACCTTAACTATGGAATTTTTAAATCAAGGTCTGAGCACTTGTTTTTGCATGAAGAGGTTTGTTTTTATTGTTTGCTTCATTTCATCAGGTCTCCATAGTTTGAACAGGGTCATCTGAAGTGGGACCTCAGTAAATATGATGGATAAAAACATATTTCACAACAAAATATAGTTATTTCTTTGAGCCCACACAGCAAGAGACAAAATATGTATATATTAGAAGAATCTACAGGCTCATCATATGGGTTAATGTAACCATTTGGCAGCAAAATGAGGTACAGTTTGTGTTCTAGGTTGTCAGGTTGGATTGTATCTTATACTGTTTGTAAGACAACGCTGGCTAAGGCTGCCCAAAGTGATGAGTCTGGTTGCCATGGAGCTTGGCTAATCTTTCGCCCTCATCCCACAGGAATATTAATCCCATCCAAATGGGGCAGCTCAGAGAAGGAACACAATAGGACCCTCAGGAAGGGAAAGACACAGCCGTTCAGAACAGAACAAAACGCACTGAGGGAAAAAAATTAAGACAACAAGCGTGCGAAAAATACCTCAGCTTTTTCACGTGCTGAGGTTTTAATTCTGTCACTGAGACAGCAGAAGAATTAGAAGGTGGTTCACTGTTATGCAGATCTATGACAGGCATGGAATTAGGAAAAGTACATATAGCTGCCAACAACACTT
The DNA here is from genome assembly GCF_001649575.2 of Kryptolebias marmoratus. NCBI lineage: Eukaryota > Metazoa > Chordata > Actinopteri > Cyprinodontiformes > Rivulidae > Kryptolebias > Kryptolebias marmoratus. The sequence goes on along the minus strand of NC_051446.1, from coordinate 17,373,311 downwards.
GATGCATGCATGTGTTAAATTGCCTCCCATTAAGATTCAAATGGATTCTCTTCCACTTCTTCTCTGCTTTATAATGATGAAGACTAAATGGACACATAACCTCCATCAGCACCTGCTGCTGCTGCTGGACTATTACTGTTACCACAACACTAATGGCTTCCACTCTACACCATTATGAAATTGCCCCCAAATGCACATCTGAATGCCACTAATGTGGTCGCAACTTACTCTTTCTAAGTCTGTCATTGTTGTGTGCCAGTGAGAGCTTTAGCTGACAGAGATAATTACGGTCCTGCTCATTACATTTGATGCAGCATGGAATCTGCTGTTGCACAACACCCTTTAGGACAGTGAGAGCCTTTTGTTTTCATAGTACACCATTATTTTATATCTTCACATCTTGTTAGAAGCTCATTTGTGTTGTTCCCCACATGGTTGGAGCCAGGCACGCTGGGTGGCATCCCCTCACTGTGGAGCAATTTAACAGTTAACTCACTCCACATGGACCCAATTACAGGTGAATCTATTCCTAGATTAAACAATATGCAACCAGCCTTTGTTTGCAAGACTCAGGCTTAAAAAGTGTTGCCTGATCTGGAAAGATTCAATTTAAAGGCTGCAGACAGGAGCTGCCCTGACTCACCGCTCTGATCGACATCATTCCTTTTGCATTTGCTTCAAAAAATTGGAATGTTATTGACTCGCTGGAAGGCGGCAAAAACAGAAGAAAATAAAAAAAAGGTGCACAGGTTTTGTTTTTTTTATGTTTTTTTTTTACTTCACTGACACCCAGGTTGATGATATCAACCTGCTGCCTCAACATGAAAGTAACTTGATTTAACCTGGCAAATATACTTGATCTGCAATATTGTACTAATATTCTAAGCAGTTTTGGATTCATTGCATCAAATGTCAACTCTTGATTTTCTGGTCTGCTTAATAAATCATTTTTATTGTGTTACTTCACCATTTTACTGACAAATGGCATTCTTAAATTGCATTTTCACGGAAAATGCAATGGGAATGCTGAGTGCTGAATAAGTGCAGAAGCCTAAACTGTGTTGTTAAAGCTAAAAGAAGCCGAACACTAGCTATAAGCTAAAAGATTCAAGGTGAAAAAAGTAACAAAATGCTAGCTAAAACCAGCAAAATGTTGATGTCAAAACATGGATTTTTATGCATTTAAAACCATGTTATATGAAACTGACAGCAGCATAAAGGTTTGCAAATTTCATGGAAGTTGCTCGGACTAGCCGTTAGCTCATCAGTCTGGTCTGAATTAAATCTCTAAATAATGTTCAAATTGAATTTGAATTGGTATATTGCCGTTATCCATTATCAAACAACCACACTTCAAGAGATCTGAACTTTTGCTTTAAACTGTTTTCCAAAGCACTTCACAGGTAGCAATCTCCTAAACATCTGGGTTATTTCTTAAATGTCCAATTAAACTTGAAATTAATCGTCCTCGTGCAAATATTTTTTTTTTCCTGCCACTCACCACAGTTTTCAATTTAATAAATTTTAGCAGATGTGTGTCCATTATGTTCTGTTACAGAATGGGGCAGATTTGGCAGTAATCCAGGACAAACAAGATAATTAGATGCATATTTTTTTTTTTTACAAGACCTTATGTTTTCTCAGTTTTAATTAAGTCATCTGTAATGCCAAACCTTATCAAGTCGTCTGTAGTGCACAAAACAGAGAAGCAGCCACTTGAAGTAGTAAGCAACCCCTAAAATCATGTTAAGATGCAGTATATGTACTAAAAATATCATGTCAGACATCACAAGTACCTAGGATGAATTGCAGTCATGCACATAGTTCCTTCACCCACCTCTCCAACGTTTACATGCAGATATTATTTCCTGTTAAATGTGATGCAACAGTCCTCTCGAGGTATTTGACAAAATGCTGTGACAACACTGTATCCCTCCATAGATTTATTTTCATGGCCATTAGCAGAAAGAAAGAAAACTTTAAAATTTGTGGCAGCAGATATAAGTTTTCTGCTGGTGTGCATGTTTAGCTGAGAGACCAGATTCTGCATTCTGATGGACAGTTTTTATTAAAAGGAAAAGAAACTAAAGTGTCACATTGAAGCTCCAAATGTATTTTTACCATCATTGAATTGACGTTTCGACCCTCAGGCTTTTCTCAAGTTCAATGTTGTAGAACAAGTTTTGATTGTCTCCCCCCAGTGATCAGCGACTAGATTTCTTTCTCTACTGGACTTTTTTCTATTGTCTATAGTTTTTAATAGTCACACTTTTAACCTGTTAACAGTCCTCTGAAAACAGCTGGAAAAGTCACACCCAAAGCCATCCTCTCTGTAAAGGTAGCACTGAATATTTAACCTTAGCAGTCAGAATTACTGTAGCTGGAATTAGCATGTAGTTATTAAAGTTGGGTTACACATCAAATGTTTTTTTCTCACCTAATTTCTTTTTTTTTTTAATTATCTACGCCAAGGTGGTTATGTTTTCTGTAGTGTTGGTTTGTTTGATTATCTATTTGCAAGATTACCTAAAAACTAATGAGCAGATTGTGTTGAAATTTTCAGGTTTCAGGAAATGTTCAGGTTGTCGCAAGAAAAAGTCGATCAAATCTTAGTGGTGGTCTGAATGACGATCTGGATGGGACTATATTTTAATGACACCATGGCCTCGGTGGATATTTGCTCTCTCTCTGAGTGCTTCATTCTGCATGCTACACATCGCTTCAGTTCACCTCAGTGACACATCTGCATGCTCAGGAAAACATTCCCCACTAAAAGGAAAAAAAAAAAAAATTGCAAAAAGAAAATCTGATTGTGTTGCCTGGAAATGTATGTATTAGGAGTAAACACATACAGGTTTCTGCATTTTTGCAATACAAAACAAAAGGAAAAGAAAAGAAAAACAAAAAAAATGCATAGTGTAAGAAAGGGAATAACATCAACTTAAGAGCAAACATATATAGATTCTGCTTTATACAAAGAACCGTCTTGTTTCTTAAGTTTGTAAATGTCAGTTTGGTTTGCATTAGTTTGTTCATACCTGGTTCAGTATTAGACGAGGAAAAACGGCAGTGTCTCCCCACATGCAATGTATAATTTAAGAAAAACACTCCTGGCAGGTTGTTGTGCATTAATATAGCTAGCTGGTCCATCCCCACTTTTTCTTCATGCTTCTTGTGAGTAAACACACGCACACATACACATAGATGACTAGTGCAGCACTAGTGTCATCTGGTCCTTTCAGCCTCACTTCACACACAGATCTTTAGTCGACGCCAGCATAGGCCACCAGGGATGAAGCGGGTGCTGTCACACACGTCTAAAAATCTTTGATCCCATCCACTGGTGTTTAAAATTTTATACAGGGGCATTAGCTTGTGGTATAAGTTGGTTTTAAGGGCAGCCACAGTGGAGGAAGCATTTAGGTCAGCCCAGAAGGGCAGGGGATTCTCTCTCACATGCTGTCAAGCAAATAAAAAAGAACACCTCCAACATTCAAACTAATTCCCCATCTCTTGATTGGTTGTGATAAGCTTCATATTGGTTTCGTCTAGATTAATTCTTCTTTTTTTTAAGACCACCATAGTTAACTCATAATTTATATTCCTTTACTGTCAGCCAAATCAGTTTGAGTACACTGATTTATCACAAAAGACAACCTGCCTACATTTTGTCAGCTTACATACATTTCAAACATTTCAGTGCCATTATGTTTTACTGTATTGTACTAAAGTCTTGAACCACCACTAGTTTTTATTGCATTTTGTTTTGAAAAGAGCGTTTTGTGTTTTTCCAGTTGAGTGGCGGTGCAATGTCGTACTGACAAGCTTTGTTCAAATGCGCACTCTGACATTCTGAGGTCAGATGGATTTTACTACTTGGATCTGTCTCATTCCTAGGATGTTCTGCTCAGTATTTCTTTTGTAATGAATTGTTAGAAAATCAACAAGCTGGGTCTTCCTGTCTCGTTTGTCTTTTTGCCACGATATTTTGAACAATGGGTCTGTAAGCTTTCAGACATATTTCAAGTTTTATTTGGACAAAATTTTTATCCTTTGAGTTACGGTGAATTTTTGTGCTTGACATTCATTATTCAGGGTTAAGTGACTTAACAACAACAACATCAAATGTGAAAAGAGTCATTGAAAAAGGGCTGAACCAAAAATGAGAGGGAAAAGCTGTAAATTTTTAAATAAAAATTTTTAAAAAGACCTTCATAATGTTGCCAATATATTTTCAAGAACCACTTTAAAATTACAAGAAAGTCTGGTTTCTTAAAAGCAAAATATAGAACTTGTATAAAACTGTATAGCACTTAAAAAATGCTATTTCACCATTTAAAACTTTAAATTTGCCTTAATGTCTTCATCCAGAGTAATATGTGTGCAACACTGAAGGAAGCTTAGAGGCTTACATCAAAACATTTACAAGAAACCAATTAGTTCAGTCCCTGAAGAGGCCACAGCTCTACCGTGTTGGGTGAAATGACAGCAGGAAAAGGTTGCTCAGAGGAACAGAGGGAAATAAAGGAAGTTCTTGTGTGGGCTCAGACTTGCATGATTCAGTGGGGGGGGGGAAAGTGACAAGAAACCACTTTTTATCATGGCTGTCACTTAAGGTAAGACTGTCTCTTTATTTTTTATTTTATAACTTGTTTTCAGCCAGACAAACTAAAACATAGAGAAAATTAAAAGTTTAGCATTCCTTGAAGGAATGCAATTTAGCCCGCAGTGTTTCAAGCCAGAGTTTTAAACGAAGATCATTTTATGTAGAATAAAAGAATGGAGTTGTAGTCAATTTGGCCAAACTTTGACAGTAACATTATGCCTTATCTCACGTCCAGATCATATGTTTTGAATGACTCCCAGCTCCTACTACATCAAACTTCAGTTCAGTATCTGTAAAACTGACTGACTAATAGGCATTTTCATGTTGGCTAATATTTATTAGCCGTGGTGTCCATCTTAAACTGAATCAGCTCCAAAGGTTAATCAACTGTAGATGTAAATCCAATAATTACTTTCTGAAAGTAAATAATAAAACTTGTACGGTGGTCCACAAGATGCTTCGCTAACAGACACACACACAAGCACACGAATGTACACACCAACAGAAACGCCCACCTTTGTTGAGAGGCAATGATAATAATGATTAACTTTGTTGAAATCGTGCATGAATTCAGCATTGCCATTAGTCTGGCAGTTTGTTGTCCCGAGGATTACTTCATAAACGTAATGCATGTGTAAACATGTATTACATACATACACGCTCTGCTGAACAATGTCTGTAGTGCTTGTAAGGTCAGATCCAACAAAAGATTTGGCATAACAGTGACAATTACGTACACAAACCCTTCAGACACGCACACAAACCCCACGTGCACATGCGCACATGTGTGTATGTGTCTCTGGACTCCCTTCACTCCGGTGCAGTGATGATTGGGTCTCTCCACTGGACTGAGTCCACTCTTGTTCTGCTATTCCACTCAGCACAGGGAGAAATCACCTAGTCAGTCTAGGACTATTACAGAGTAATTGGCCTTTTAAAGAGGGGCTCCACCATGTGAAACAGTGTAACTGAGAGTGATACTCTTGTTTCTCCGTTCCCCCATTTTTGTCGTCCATTCCTCTACCCTCACATTTCTCTCCTTTTGTGGCTTCGCCCTTCCGTCTCCCTCCTCCCCTTCGTTCCTGGCCAGCTGCTCTCGGCGTGCCTCTGCCTCTCAACATCATGTTCGTGTCGCGCCGCGTCCTCTGCTGACTCTCGCTGACCTCTAAGTGCTCCACGTCGTGCCTACCTCTGTTACCACTTCTCAACTCCTTGACTGAACAGAGCGGCCACACTTTTAAAGAGCTGCAAGGCAGTGATTTTGGTGGCAATATTGTGCCATTACTGTTAGTCATAGGTTTGAAGATGTCATGTTACACAAAGAGACTACCAAAAAAAAACATCAACAAGAGACAGCAGGAGTGACTTGAACCCTCCCAGTAACACAAATCTCGATGTAATCCAGGAAAAAAAAAGCTGAAAAATCTTTAGAAAAAGTATATTTATGGCAGCTGATCAAAGACAAGTAAGGATATTCAGACGGAAATCAAGTTATGATCAGATGGACTGTAGATCCATGCTGAACTGAAAATCGTTTGCTTTTATGATAAAAAAAAGGATTTAAAGCTGAAATATGTGGATTCTTCACAAAAATGACCAGGTATTTCTTAAAGCAAGATTTAATTCATTTTAAAGCTCTTTGTAAAACAATCATAGATAACTCTAATATGAAAAACACAGAAAAGGCAGCTTTGCATGTTTCCTGTAAAGTTGTACATTTAAAGCAGAATGTTCCAGATTCAACAAACCATAACCTTTACCTTTCTTTCTCCAAACCATCAAAAAGATAGATAAGTCCTGATGCCACTTTCAAAATTTGTGCAAATTAAAACTTTGTTCCACTCAAGGTCCTGTCATTGGTTTTAAAAATGTGATACTTGTTAAATATGTTTGCCACAAAATATTCTAATAACGAATGATTAACATTGACATAAGATTTATATTTTAGTATTATCGCATATAGTGTATCTGCATGATTGTGGGGCATATGTATTCAAAGAGATGGTAAACACCAGTAAGCTCACAGTAAAATAAAAAAATAAAAGTGATCTGGGGTAAAGAGAAGAAAAACGAGGGGCAGGGATGTCAAACACAACAGTGCATTAGCACAATAGGTTACAGACTGTGCGTGTGTGTGTGTGTGGATAGAACAAACAAAACAATAAAAAGAAAGCCTTGTGTTTAATAGATGAGTGATGTGGTTTGTATAATCATAATGTAAAAATGTTTTCATGTGCATCATAGTGGACACGTTTGTCTGTGCGAAACAGTAGTTTCTAGAACCAACAAGGAAGGAAGAGACGAGTGAGATGCTAAACGGTGTGGATCGGCTGAAGATCGATAAAAGAAAGATAAAATCTCTAATCAGAATCTGGCACAACATTGGGATCAGGAGTGATGGATTCATAGCATTGTTCTGGGCACCTGTATGATCTCCTTTTGGAGGAAAACCAGGGTTCGACCCAAGATAGTTTGATGCTGCTGGGAGTACATTTCCCAGTAGCACCAGAGATTAATCCCTCATACCCAGTGGAGAACAGCATGTCTGAGCTGCTCTGGTTACCATATTGTCATATTGACCCTGACCTCCACATGGAGTGGGGTATAAAGATGGCTGTTAAATGGGAACAAGTGAAGACAAATGATTTTAATGATTGCAGTTTAAAGATCATGACCTGGGCAGTGTGCATCTACTCCATTATTACATTTTTTTTATACACCCTGACATCGAATAATCAAGTGCTGCTGAAACCAAACCTTCAGGATTAGGGAATGACATCGGTTTTGCTACTATAAAATCCAGCATGAATCAAATCAAGGTAGAATCAAAGTGTTATTTTTTGTGTTCATCATGAAGATTGTTTTTTTTCCTTTACGTTGCTCCAAAGTATTTATCTTTATCCTTCAAAATGTGTTACTAAACTTCAACTACATATATTCTGTAATTAAATTGAATAAAAAAACGTGCAAGTTTGCAAAATATTTATCTGCTTAGATTCAAGGATTAGTTGCTTCACTTATCTTTTGTTCATGTGACTATCAATATATATCCAGTGCAAAAAAATAATAAAAAAATTGATTGCCAAGTGTAAGGTGTTTTTTTCTTTCTTCTCTTTACCATCTGTACCTAATTTGTATGTTGCAATCTTATGTTCAGTGCCTACAAAGATTTCATTTGAAAAATCACTTTTCACTTTGGAAAAACTTTGTTACATCAAAATGAAACAACATATTACTAATGTATTCATTATATTAAATTTAAATCCCTTTTTAATATTTTACTTTCACATCCCATAAAGTTCTACTTGTGAGACGAGACATTCAGCATTTTGAATGCAAAAAAAGAGGATCAATTAGATTCTGCTTCTCCTTTTTTTGTAGTTGCTGCATTGTGTTCACAGCAGGACAACCAGCAGAAAATATTAAGAAAACTTAAAAAAAACCTATATATTAAAAATGACATGCAAAGCAAAATTTGAAAAGAACAAAATAGTCTGATTGACTCTGTAAATTGGATCTGTGGCTTCCTTTTCACAGCTAGTGTTCACAGTTTGTTTTTTCTAAAAGAAGTTATTTAAGTGCATTACAACCAATGTTTCTGAGATGACATAAATCCCAAAACTTTTATTAATAAAGACCGTAAACAGAAATTACGTGTATTTACCGAACTGACTCATATTCAATATTTATCATCCCTATAATGTCTTTGCTCTAATTTTTAGACTTTACCTTGTCCTAAATGGGGTCTCCAGGCAATGACTAATAATATGTAACTGTGTGTATTTGAGGAATATACAGTCATTTGTATTGGTGAAAAAAACTCAAAGTGAAGTGATAAAACAGCATCCTTTTACATAGTGGTGCCCAATCCTGGTCCTGGAGGGCCACTATCCTGCATGTTTTAGTTGTTTCCCTGCTCTTCAGCAGGTCTTGAAGCTCTACAGAAGCCTGTTAATCACTCAGTCATTCAAATCAGGTATCAGAGCAGAGAAACACCTAAAACATGCAGGATAGTGGCCCTCCAGGACTAGGATTGAACACGTGACAATGTCATAGATGAAAGAATGTTTTATCCCCAAATTAAACTCTACATTGGATAGATAATGTCTTTATCCTGTTTATTAACCCTGGCAAAGTGATATTGCTATCTAAACGTATCCACAAACTGACAAATGTAGTGTTACAATGCCTAAACCATAACCCAGAAAACAAAAGATAGTTTTCACATCTCAAGGGAAACTTGAAAGTATTGTGTGAAATGGTGATATCAACACTTTTCCTTCACTAAGAGGACTTTGTGACCTTCAAGGAAACATAAAAAAATATTTTATGACCTTAGAAGTCATAAGAGAAAAAAAAAGTACAAAACTGACCATTATAATGAACTAATTTATCAATGACCTTTAGGCTGTAATTTTTTTTAAACAAAAGATTGAATTTTCCTAAAAAGGTCAAATGTATGCAATAAAAAAAAAACATTTATTTTACTTTCTCATTCATTCAAATCCATTTGTTTACAAGACGGAAGCGTATAATTCCAGGCAGAAAAAGAGATCTGAGGATTAAAAGGTTCCATGTGGATTTGACCTGTTCAAAAAAACCCATTTAAAAATCAGAAGGGATTTGATATTGTACAATCGGAATATATTTACAGTGTCTGTCATTTTAATATCTTAAAAAGTCCTATTCCATGAGCCACTTGTGCTATTTAAAATGTAAAAACCATACAACTTATCGTCTGAACACAAACACACATTTTATTGTACTGAGTTCAGTGCTCACACTGACTTGTCTGACAAAAACTGTTTCTTTAGGATCCAAAAGGTTTCAAGTCCAAAACCCTTTGAATTTTTTTAAATGCATCCTTGTATCAACATTTAGTTTGATTTTACTATTGTCAATAAATGAGACAACAATATTCCATAATGTTTTACTCGTCAATGAAAATTATTCAACAATGCACCTTGAGGAGGTTCTTAAAAACACACATTGAAAGCCCAAGTTTGTGAAATTTTAAGACTTCTTAAATCTTTAATCTTCTTAAAGAAATATTTTAGTTCAGTCTGAGTAGGGGTAAGACCAAAGTGGACTCCAGTCTCAAAATGTTGGTGTTTTGTGCAAACACTTTTATAAACCTTCAGACCATCATCAAATTTGTATTACATAATTATTTACATAAATTTATGATCATTTGCAAGCACAAACATCCACAGCAGCACCTAGCTGTAGCACTCCTTGTGCAGCCTAGAGCACTTCCAGTCAGATGATATTTCTGTTGGGATAATTGGATAACATAAAACCTGTTAGACTTGGGAAGCACCAGTCATCAACTCTGTCCATAAGCCTTGGTGCTCTACAAGGATGTCTTCTCGGCACACACCATTCCTTCCCCGCCTATCAATGTCCTAACAACTTCAAATTCACAAATGACACAATGGTGCTGATCACTGATGATAAGTGCAAAATCTAGCAGTTTGGTTTGAGAATCATATCTTGAGCCTTAACATAAAACAAAAGACAGGATTGTGGACTTCTCGTCAGCCGAATATTCTCGTTGCTCTACATCACTGGAGAAAAGCAAGACTCCAGTTTTAAAGTCCTGGACCTGGCAGTAACAGAGGAACTGTCCTGGAACATCCACCCATCTGTCATCAGTAAAGCCCAGCAGCATCTCCTCTACCTGAGGAAACTGCGGAGGCAAAACCTGCCTGCTCAGTGCAACTGAGAGAGTGCTGACATTTTGTGTGACTGTGTGGTTTACCAGCAGCATTAAGGCAAAGCAGGTGGCCATACAGCGGGGTGATTAACACCACACAAAGAATCATCAGAGTACAGTTGCTAGACATCAACACCATTGCCACCTCCCGCTCCCTGCATCTCTCACACCACATCCTCAAAACCCATCACACCATCTGTTTCAGTTACCATCAGGTAAAAGGTTCAGATCCATCCGAGCACGAGCTTCCAGACTGACTAACAATTTCTTTACACAAGTCATATAACTAATAATTTTTCCCACCTTGAACATATCTGTACCGTCCTTCATATATACACATCAACATAACGATCTGAACTGTGAGTAACAGACTGGCACATGGACACCATTTGCACTGATGCTTACTAGTTTGTTTTTTTAATCTGTTTTGTTGATGTGTTTCAGCTTTTTAATCACCTAACTACCCATGGGCCTTATATGTGTTTATCAGTAGTTATTATTCATTTAATATCTATTTTTTTAATTTTCAGGCATTGCTGCTCTTCTGTTGTGTTTTTTTTTTTTAACACAGCAACAAAGTTTGTTGTTTGACTTGACTGATGTCAATGGAAAGGTCGACAAAACAGCATTAACATAAACTGCTATGACAACTTTTGAGATTGGATTTGATTTAAGACGGTAGCAATCCACTTTGGCCTTGGCCCTGCTTGGCCTAGCTATTAGCTTGTTGATCCATTCAGAATCAGTCTTTACTTCCTCAAATTGAGGTCGTTCAAAAAACTACAGTATCCGTAAGTAAAATATTATTTGTTAAAAACCTTTATGCAGAACCCCACTTCAGAAAAATCTGAACTATTACTTTAAGGTAGATTTACATGCCAGGAGGCATGATTGAAACTATGAAGCAGCATGCATTAAATGATAACCTTGGGTATTTAACTGACATACAGTAAATGTGGACAGATGCAACAGGAAACACATTCACAGTGGGTTTCTCTCATACTTGAATACTCTGGTCATCTGAGTGACGAGGCACTAGTAGCAGTACTCCACCCAACACTCAATCAAGGTGAAATATTGACATAAAATGCTACCAAAAATAGCTTGTGAAGGTTGGTTGCAAGGTCACAAGCTTTCAGTGCAAGTGTGCCAACTGACTGATAGACAGATGACCCGTTGCACACCACCCCCTCCTTCATACACAAAAACACACACAACAACACACTACCATACTTATTTAAATTTCTCTTTGCATATCTACCATTTCCTGTCACAAGGAGTAGACAGGGCAGCTTTGGACGAGGAAAACTCCCCCTCAGCAAAACACATTCATGCTGCTAGCGAGACAGGAGGACATTGGATAAAAGCAGGGGAGAGCAGGCAAAAAAATTCAGGCCCGGCACGCTGAGCCACACAGAGAGAGGGAGAGGGAGGAAAGACAGAGCAAGAGAGCAGTAATACGTTTTCATCTGAAATATTAAAGCCTCTGCATTAATCTGTCTTCACTCTCCCTGGGGTGCTGGTGAAGGCTCTCTGTGTCCTAGAGTTCCCTGAAAAAGGACAGAGGCTCACTACTGCACCTCCCGTTCCTTGTCAGGCCAGAAACTGCCTCCACAGCGAGGACTGCATGCTGAGCTGTTCTGAAATGGCCGCGGCGAGCTGCAAAACACAGTGTGGCCAAATTTGAAAATGTGTAAAAATGCTTTATTTGTCCAAGTCCTGATCATATTTTCATTCCTGAGCTTAAACATACAGTAATAGCATAATTAGTTCTTAAACTGATAACCATAAAGTAGAAACTCTGATGGGAGATTAATTTGGGGTTAGTTATTTTATCATGAGTTAGCCTCTTAAATTTGACTTGTTTTTATATAAATTTCCCCCCTAAAAGGATTAGCTCATTCATAGATTTATAAGTCAGAAAAATAACTTTCAAAAGAAATTAACAGTTTTAGTGCACTTACAGCAAAAATAGAGAAAAAAAAATCTAAATTTAAGTAAGGAAATAAATGGGTATATAGCTAGATAGACAGTTGGTTAGCTAAACAGTGTTCCCAATTCAAAGCAAACTGCAGTGGAGAGATCTTTTTTCTCTAAATGTGATACTAAATAACTGTTAAACATTTATTTTACAGTATTTTTAAATATCTGAAAAAACTAAAGGAACATTGTGTTTGAACAGTCAACCAGATAACATGTTGCTAATGGCGTGAAGGGATGAAAAATGTTAGATGAAGCTCTTAAATGACTGAAAATAAAACATCCACCCACATTAAGCCTTCTGTAAATACTTAATGGTCAATTTGACTATTTTATAACTTTGCTTCTAAGAAATCCTAATTAATAATGAAAGCAATAAGTTTGTGCTCCAGTTGACTAAATAAATTTCTGCACTGATTCATTAAATAGTCAAAAATGGACATCGACGCATTAGTAAGTTTGTCATTTTCCTCATTATTGGCTTGGAAAGGGAAGAAAAAAGAACAGAGCCAAATGAGCACTCTCTTAGCTGGATGTTTGGGGCCATCAAGCCTTCAAGCTTTGAACACCTACTTTGAATGTTCTGCTGGCAGCTCATGAAGGTGGTGGCACCCATCTAGCCTTTATCTAGGCCATCGGATCGGCAGCTGGACCCATCTGGCCCTGCTCTCTCCTCTTTTTTGTCCCTGCAACATACACACGCACATGTGGACGCACACAAAATCCATCATGTATACACATCCACCAGCTGTTGTGGATTACGAAAGAACAAGTGCTGTATTTTCTGACTTACGCCCAGCGATGGCCTTGCCCTGGATGCGACCCAGCACAAAAGCACAGGCTTGTTTATCTCTACATGCAATAATGCTGCAATCTTGCTTCAGATGCACACAAATTAGTAGTAACAGAGAAAAAAAATGGTAAATTCTGACACAAAGTAGCAAAGTCATTTATGTCTTCACTAAAGCTGGATGGTTTCTGAACAGCGCCATTTCCTCTTCTGAGGATCGGGATGCCTGTCTGCCTTCACCTTCATCCATCTTAACTTCCTTCCATGCATTGATCTAGCACGCTGACCCTCAAATTGCCCCACTGCCCAATCTCAGCTTCATCTTCATTATTCTCTTTAATGCCACAGACTCTCTGTGGCATTCTGCTTACATTGGTCCCACAGCACCCTTTTTTGACACTCTAGAAAGTAAAAGAAAATAGTCTTTTTGTAAAACACATGATTTCTGAGTAAAATGATCAAAACAGTCACTTGGGTAACCAGCTGAGGCTTTAAAGCTTAAGATGTTATGAAGGAGAGAGAAGGGGGGGGAGCTGTTGGACTGAGGAAAGCCCACCAAATGCTATCTCACAACTGCGATAAAATATTCCATCATATCCCTGAAGCATCCTGGCTCCAGCTGGGATCAAAGAGTACGCTTGATGACTGAGAGGGGAGTGCATATTAGTGCCTTCAACTGCAGTGTCTCACGTGCACCGAGCCATTCATTCCACTCCATTAATACTCATCATGGAAAAACACATCATAGTTTGATGTTGCACACTAAACCTCAATGCAGTACAGGAGATGATGCATAGGAGTCCAAAAAGCCACTGGTACCTTTTTGTGCTGGTGCTCTGTCATGATGTTATGATGATGATAATTTATGTTGCTATTTTTTGCTGTTTACTGTCTCATATCTGCGTCCTCCCAGGTACACCAGTAAACTGTGTAACCCTGTCATTACGCAAGGCTCCAAAATGCACAACTTTGCCACATACTCACAATTCAAAAGAAAAAAAGACTCCACATCTTGCTCTGGTTTTATTCATTTCAGGCAGCCTGTGACAGGTGTTTTATAGGGAGGAGCGCTGTTGTTGTGGATGTCCTATCAATGATTCAATGCAGCACATCAGATGGAAGAGAGAGACAGAGAGAAAGATGTCTCTGCCTGGATGTTCGGAGGGGAACTTTCAATATATAATTCACAGAGTTTGTCTGACGGGCTGGGCGAGAGCGTGATGGATGTTCTCTCAGTCTGGTGAAGATTCAGCGTTCTGAAACCTTGGCTCTCTTAGGTGCCTTTGAATCTGAACTTACATTGCCAAATGCCTTTTTATGATCTTTGATCTTGTACTGTAAGGATCTCTTGATCCTTATTCTGTGCTGCTGGAGTACAGACGTACTCCACACACAGCTTCAAACACACACACACACCCAGAGAAAAAAGCTGCCCTCATGCACTTAAAGAATGCTGGGTCCTCCAATGAATTTAGTAGCACAGCAGCTTGATTCAGATTTGACTAATAAAAGCACCTTATCCGAGACCAAAACAATATTTATCACTGGCAAGCATGAAGACTATAAATGTGTTTACGCTCTGCTGATTTTATTGTCAGTGCAGCACATCAATTAATGTACGTCTGCTGACTACCAGTGGATTTTGTTATGTTTCCTCAAGCAAAAACAAAGACAGCTAGGATGAAATAAATGTCACTTCTGTCCACCATTTAAAAAACTGTACAAAGCTGCACAGAATAACTTGTGTTTATATGTTTGTGTTAATCGGGAGGCTGAGGCAACAAATCCATAGGACAGAACCATGTGAGATGGCAGATTAGGGGAATATGAAAACACACTTCGGAGTGAGCGCTTTTGTCTTGTTATCTTTAGAAGTGAGTTGACATTATCCCCATGGATAAGGTTTTACCATGCATGGATTACCGCGTGAGACAAGCTGTGTACACCCCCAGGAAAATAATATGAGAGGACCTTATTCAATCTTTGTCTCCACTCTGCCTCCTTGTCTTGCTATTCATCAGGGCTATGATCAGCATACCTGCAGCTTCTGACACAGTGTATGGAAATAATGGCATCTGCTGTAGCCTCACAAGGGGCATCGGGCCATCTTTCACTGCATATTGAACAATCAAGTCAACAAACACCCAAACATTATGCTGCAGAGTCTTTTACAATAGGATAAATTCCCACATAGATGTTCTATAAAACAACAATGCATTCTATTTACAGACAGCACCTGTTGTAAAAAGACAATGATTGAGATAAAATGGGCACAATCCTAAAAGAGTAAATGAATCCAAATGGAAACAGATGTCCGTTTGAACTGTCTCTCGTCTTGCATAATCTTAGAAAGGGTGTTCAACATTATAGTTCAGCACATGTAAGGTTCTGATACTTTTCTAAACTTAACATGCTGAACAATCAGATCAGTTAAAAGCAAACATAAAACAGGCTCTGGCACACAGGCTTGTACTTAGTCATCTCAAACTTCATGTACAATAAAAAAGTAGGTTTTAAATGAGGACAAATTATGCAAATTTATATTGTATTCCATCTGTATTGTATAGTGTTGCATTGTAATATATTGTATTGTGTAATGTTGAGTTATACTGTATCGTATCATATTATTTGATAAATATTATCATATTTTATCATATTGTATTGTGTAATGTAGCATAGTATCATTACATATTATGTTGTGCTGTATTCCATTTACTGCTAATGTGTCACATGATCCCTTATTTATGTTTGATCAGAACTCCAGCAGAATGTTTTGATATCAGTAAGTAATAATCAAGAGAAGTTTCTGCATAAAGGATGGCCTCCTTGAGACAATTGTAAAACCCCATGTAAAGAAAAAAAATCTGAAACCATGCAATTGTTGATGAACACATGCTTTCATCTCTACCTCTGTCATAATGCATTTCTTTTCAAAATAAATGCATTAGACAATTTATAGGTCATTCCATTTGGCTTTTACGCTAAGATATAAAGATAAGTAACTGGAAAATAATAGGTATTGTGTGTGAGGTGTCATGGAAAGCAATGGCTGAGCATTTAGTTAGACAGTATAATGAACGGAGAAAATTCAGAGACCTAAATGGAAGGAAAAAGGCAACATGCCGGGTAATAATAATAGAGAACAGTTTTGATTCTTTGTAATTTCCTTGAGAACTCTTGAGGTAGTGATGGCCCAAGCTAAAATGGATTGATGAAAAATATTCTTATCTTTTCCGGTACACTCATCAGATAAGAGCTCTCATTGGCTGGTATCCATTCTGTCAGCAAAGGTAAGTGAATGAAAAATAGTTTGTTTTTTTTTTAAAGGAGGAGACAACAGAGAGAGAAGCAAGAGGAGGGCTTAAAATAGAGAACAGGAAGATGAGAATAAAAAGAAGGAAGGCTAACTATAGAGGCATGAATGTCAGTGGGAGGGAGCCATGCAAAAGAGAGGTGACCTCCATCTCCACCTCCACAAGCCACAGCAACCCTCTCCATCTCAGCCATGGCATCATGGCACATTTCCCGTCACTGGGGGTGGCAGCAGGCCACACATTGCAGTGAATCAATCCGACTGCCGCAACCTCCGCAATCCACGTTTTCCTGCAGACTCATCATGTACCCAGATGCTATGTGCAACCCAGAATCAGTATAAGTCACGTCCTTTGTCCTCAGTCTAAAGTCTTGTGTTCAATCAAGCATGTCTATGCTGAAATGGTTAAATACAGTTTAGAGACATTGATGCAATATAAAACCAAAAGAGATCATATATCTTGAAATAACATGCACAAATCTCCCTTTTTAGTAACCCATAAAAGTATCTGTGGGCCATTCAAATGTTTTTCAGAGCAGTAATAAAATTTTTATGCAATCATTCCGGCCATAATCTATCCAGAATAGACCCTATCTATTCCACTGAATAGGTGAGAGCTCGGGCTAACCTAAATCACAAATGGCACTGTCGCCGTTGCTACTTGCCGTCTCCTGGCCAGCAAAGATTGGCTGTTATTAGATTCACCGTATTCCACCAAAACCTGCCTCAAAGCCATCACTGCTGACACCTCCAGCCCCCCATTCCCTCTCTTTCACTCTTATTCGTTTGCAAATTGATAACGGAACCAGAGACCCCACAGGGTCTGTAATTCAATATTGAGATCTAACAGTCCCAGATCAGATATGATAGAGTGTAATCCTCTCTGCACTGCCACGGCCACATGCACTAATATATCTCAGAGCCTCATGAACTATCAGCAAGTCGCTATATTCTCTACAGATGAATGAAGGAATCAAGTAATATATGAATGAGTGATGGGGTTTCGAGGATAGACCTATACGGCAGTAATTGAGTACCCACTGTGGCGAACTAGTGGGCTTGAAAGCATGTGATTGAAATGAGTGCTAGTAAGTACTCCCTCAGCACAAACACACATTTCACCACCATATAGCTCTTAAAATCATTCTCTGCCAAGACAACTCCCAATTCCTCGAATTTGAACGGAGATGAAGTAGAGCAGTCATGTTCGGACAAAATAATGATCCTGCTGTTTACTTTCAATTAGGTTTGTTTCTTTCCTCGGGCTCAGAACACCTTCATTTCTCTGTGGGAACATTAGCAACAATTAACCCTGCGGGGGCAGATAATGCCACATTAGTGAAAAGACATGAACCAAAACAAGCTAAATGTGAACCCTATAGGTCTGATTTTACATCCGTGGACTTGTGTTTTCCTGTAAAATGTTATCTATGGGACCAGATGCCACACACTAAAATCCTACCCCATGAATGTGCCGTCAGACCACCAACTAAAGGACTTTTTTTCCAAGTACTTTTTTTTTTTTCAAGGAAAGCCTCATCAATTATTCACACTTCTAGCAAGACATATTCCACATGTTTCTCTTATATTACATTAATATTTCAGCTCCAGGCCCCCTCCAAACCCACACCCTATCGCTTCCTCTTGTTGCCACTTCCTGGAGGACATCTTGTCTTTATAAATCCCACTGTGACATTAGGAAGCCCTAAGATGGCCTCGATTAGGATTTACAGGCTTGTTTTGCTTACACTATTCCATGAGTCCAACAATATACTATGCCCAAGAGTCAAATATCACTTATAAGCATTTAATATGGATTACAAGATATCCACAACGGCAATAATGCAATGGTTATGTCGTATATACATGTAAAGTATAATATATACACTGAATCTAAGAAAATTATTTAAAATGAAGCTATGCGAAAAGGTTATAAACAATTACTAGCTTACCTATTGTAGATGTGCCTTAACTTTAGATTAATTCTGACTAGACTGAAAAGCCAGTGGTTAGTTTATGGTTAGGGATAAAACCAAAGTAAATCACTGATGTCTAGAAAACAATTCCAGTTTCAAAATATTTTACAGCAACTAAAACAGTCTATTACACACCTTTACATTGTGTGAATTTCCCATTACGTGATTAATTTATATAAAATTATGTAGTTAAATGCAAGTGAAAATAGTGTCAGCAGCACTTCCAATTGGAATATCATTTTTCTGCCAGAATAACCAGACAATTCTAAACTGATGGCGGTGTAAAGGCTTATAAAATAGCACAAATTAGCATGAACCATTATAAAATTGTTCAGACTTTGCATTGTTTTAAGTTAGTTGCAATCCACTTTGGTCCTGGTTCAGCTCACAAACTAGCCATAACCTCATCAGTCTGGTCAGAATTAAACTATTTTTCCAAACTGAGGCTGTTTGAAGAGACACCTACATTGTTCAAACGCTGTTCACAGAACCTGACTTCAAAACAATCTGAACTATCCTTTTAAATGTAAACTTTAGCCAAAACTACTTGGGATTAAAAAAAAAAATCTAGCCCTAGCATTTGAGGATGTACATTGTATTTACAATGAAAATTTAAAATAGAAAAGTAGTTTAGTCCTGTTAGGTTCAAGGTATTACCTTTACTGTGTGTTTATCTTTAAAGTCTTTAAGGGGTTCTCTAAAAAACACAACTGACCAGGAACAAGAAACTAGTGTTCATTAAAAGCATTTGTTCCCTTACTTCCCTTAAAAAGATCCACGTGCTTTATGTTACAATGGGTCAGGCATTGAGTTAGATCCAGTCGTGGTCAGGATTTGCCAGTTTAACTTGAGTAGAAGAGATATGTTTATACTGCCTAGGAGGAAGTTGTTGCCTAAGAGGCTCAACTCAAGGATCAAATGTCCCTAATGCTGGAGAGGATGACATGCAACGACTACCCAAGGCTCCAAACTCGGCTGTTACGCAGGAAGGCTCTAAGCTGGACAACTACACCAATGTCACGCATGTTATCGCAGTTTCACCTTACTGTGTCTAAACAATTAGCACTTTCCTTTTATTGACCCATCAGTGCTACCTTATCTGGCATGCTCTGAGCAGTACTATGCATTACGGTAACATGATATGACAAATATTGGACAAAAAGCTTCTTTAGTACCAGCTGTCCTGTTACAGAAGCAATTTAGTTTTGGCTATCAATTGCCATTTTTACTATTCTGATCACATTTCTGTCAAATATTTCTTCAAACTCAAAGGTCAAACAGTCAAAAATCAACTTAAGGAAATACATATTTATTTAAAATATATATTGATGATGGGTAAAATATCTATTACTAAAAGTGAAAGTGGTACATCTTCACTTATCCATGCTCTTATGGTAAACTATTTCTTAGATACTGAGACACATTGAATGTATGTACAATGCACAGTATAATATATTACCGTATAATATAATATAGCTCTCACTGATTTGCATTTTCTGCTGATTTAGTTCAGTGCAGGACACATTCTGAAGACATTGTGGTGACAGGAATGATGTGAAATACGGATAATACCTTGAGGGCAATCTGCATAAAAATGAGGGAGATAATAATAGAACAGGTAGAGTGGTGGTCTGAGATATGCAAAACGTCTAGCCAATGCTCATTTACTCAACTGTCATGTCTATATGCCTTTACCTTGCCGCTGGATTCTCATCCTGAAGGAGGCTCTCATGTTTTTTTGAAAGTCTTTGCCCAATAAATCCTTGTATTACTCTTTTGTATCCACCACACCCAGCCCCTGTCATGCTTCCTTTCATTCTTTCTCTCTTTCTCTCTACCAGCTGTCCTTACTCGGGGCTCTCTCCCTCCCGTTTCCTCATTGATTCCTCGAGGGTCAGTGAGTCGAGCACAGCACTAGCAATGGAAAGGGCATGAGATCATTTGCCACAAAATTTCAAACATTCAGTGTGCAGTCGCTCTTGGATAATTTGTCTGCAGGCGAACCCCGCTGAATACACAGATTTATTCTGCTTTGTAATTGGTGCCCATCAGTGTCAAATGTCCCTGCTATCTAGATGTTCGAGGCCAATGCTGCAGAATGCTGAGCACTTTGATTAATTTGCATGTGAAAAGTACAAGTGCACATTTTTTTGTGTTCGATGAATCTAAAGCATGCCAAGATTTGAAGGAAATGTTCTAGTCTTGTTTGTTTTTGGAGGAACATAATTCAGCATGATTCATTTGGAAAATAACCCTCAAATTTCAGCAAAATTGAAAAAAACAAAAGATTAGAAATCATAGAAGCCAAATATTGTGAGAATCTTGCACATATCAGAGCATCTTTTTCTAAAGCTTTTCACAGGAATACAAAGATTATTTCTTTTCTGCTGTGTTATAAAGATAAAACCTAACATTTTTCATTAAAATTGTTGAATTAAAAAAGTGCTTTTGCTCTAAGGCCAACCTTTTTTTTTACTTTTTGACATACAAAACTCCATGAAAGAAGAGTTTGAGTTCAAATGTCCTTTAGTAACTTAAGACCTGAACTGATAAAAGCTAAGGTTTGAGAACTCGCCTTCCAACTAAAAAGATATTTGCAAATGGGTGCAGCTGCACACGCTGTGCAGAACCAGCCCTGTTGAGCCAGCTTCGGCGAACAAACAGAGCATGTCTCTGGAGAGACAGAGAGGCCTCTGAGGCTGTCTGGCAAATCTCAGTCTGACCTCCCCGGAGAGAGAGAAATAGAGAGAGAGAAGCAAACTGGATTTATATCTTTGTTTTTAATCCCCCCTTACACGCTCCACTGGTCCTACAGTGGTACTTTACGCAGCCTTCGTATATAGCCAGGAAAAAACAACAACAACAAACAAACAGCAAAAATACAGGGCTCACATGACGAGAAAAGCATCCTATTCTTTTTCCTGTCTCATCAGAGAAAACAATCGCCTGTGGCGCTTAGGGCAAAGCAAATGACAGGCTTGCAACTTCACATCTGTAATAACGTTGGGCTGCTATTCATACTGAGATGTCATTTTGTTTCAGCTGCAGAAATCAATTTGACACTGGGTTTTTTTTTATCAGGGATGCTTGATGATAGCAAAAATCAAACTTGCAATTTAATAATTCAGGTTTTTTCTATTCAATATTGTGAGAAAAAAAGCATGAAATGGACATCTCAGGGTATACTGGTCAGAAACAAGGTCAAAACGAGAGGGTGTGTTTGAACATAAATCCTCTCTTGTAAAGACAACCAACAATCCCTACCGGATACTGCGGCCCTCCGACAGGGGAGATAAGAGGGCATGGAAAGGGGTGGGAAACCTGCACAGCTTGAAAGACCTTCACAGGATCCACAGGAAAAGAAACAGCAGGTCAAGGCATCCTGGGGGCTGAGCTGACAACCAACCTAAACTTCAACCACACAAAATTTAAAATACGACCTGTCGAGGGGGCTGCATCCATTTGGAGTCAAAGAAGAGCAAACTGAAGTTAATGATCCTGCCACAGCTTAACGAAACCATGTCGAGGCTTCCTCTGCATGTTGACAAAAGACTCCATAGTCTCTGTTGAATTTAATTAAAACGGTGAATAGGACCGAGCATTTAGAGTGCTTTTATACTGAAGATCTTATTTTAATCATCCTTGGAAGCTTAAACAATACATAATAAATTTCAATTAGTTAGCAAGTCCTTCTTCTAACCAGATGATTTAGTTTTTGAATCTTGAGTCTGCCCTTCTGTGTTTACCGTGGCAAGCTGTCATCCCAAAGTCAACAGCAGGAATAGTAAGAAAGTTTATTTGAGTCTGTTAGCTTGTCTATGAGAAGATTTAATCAGCATCATAGCATTACATTCATGAAAGATGAGTCTGAGATGGATGAATAAAAAACTCATAAAGCTAGTTACTTCTTGGTCAACACATCAACATTCAGGGGGGAATTAAATCACAAGATAGTTATGTTGAAATATTTGTAAGAGAGGTTCTATTGCTTTGCTGCTTTAACAAAAACAGTAATTGGAGAGTTCCACATTTTATCTGATACAAATTGTGTTTAAAGTAGCTGAGCTTTTATATGTTTATTATGATCATTGATCTGCCAATTCCTAGGGACCATATTGAAAGTGCAAACTATGAATATGAGCTCCCATCTACTTTACTTTCTTTCCAAAATATCTCCTCCAACTTTTCAAGAGGAATATTGTCCCAAGACAGCCAAGAGACTTATCTGGTTCAGATTTTGGGACTTCCCCAAGACCTCCTTTTGGTGACATATGTCCAAAACACCTCTTCTGAGTTGTGTTTTGTAGGAATCCTCACCAAATTTCTGAATTTCCCTTTTTATCCAGAGAAATGACAGCTCTACTCGAAATCCCTCTTTGATAGGTAAACGCCTCATCCTAGCACTAAAGGTGAGCAAGACACCCTTCAGAAAACCTTTCAGCTCAACACTCCCTTAGTCCACCCTTTGACCAACACTTGTAAACAAAGCCCCAGGAAATCTCAGCTACCTTAGAGGGATGGTTAAGATCATTATAAGTAGGATTTTGTGATGACAGCAAAAGGTCGTGGCCTTGTTTGGACTAGTTGTAACCCCATCACTCTGGTCAAAACTAAACTAGTTCTACAAACCAAGGCCATACAAAGAGTTATCTACAACACATTATTTGTTCATAACCTTTTCACAGAACTTCACCTCTCAAGTTCTGAACTATCGTTTGAAAACAGCTAAAAGTTATTTGTGTTTAATTGTTTTATAACATAAAGAGGGATTAAATAAATTTGATCACTGCCAGTCAAAAAAAAAAAAAATCTATTCAACCAATAAGTAAAAGAAAACGGGCTAACTGCTAATCACTCAGATGTCATTGAATCCAAGCAACAATCTAGACCCAAAGACAGCAGTGGTACAATTTTATCTTTAAATGCTTTAACTGCACAGCTGTTGTAGTTAAATATCAGTTGTTTCAGTCAGCTGGTTTGCAGCAGCCTTGGTTGCTTTCATGCATTCTCTCTTCCATATCCTCACACAGATGGGAGATGTTTCCTTTGTGTAAAAGGTGTTGATGCACAATGTGCGCTTCCCACACATTAGGGTGCTCACTGACTCGGCTGTTTCCCCAGAAACAGCCACCGATTTCACCGAAGAACAATAACATCTTTGAATTGCTCGACAAAAAAATTGCACTGTGACTGCTTATTCACAGGGCTGGAAATGGGCTAGTGATATGTGCACGGAATTACAACCACTTTTTCAGCTGAGAAGAGAGTTGAATGGGCCGAGAGCCAACGCAGCGTCCCATGGTTTCCCAACAGGCATTCATTGTCCACTGCTCCATTCGCCATTTATGTCCCTACTTTTAAGCCACTGGGGTTTGCATGAGACTACAGTTGGATACGTAACAACCTTGAATAGAGAAAAACCAAATGATAGATTCATGAGTTGGAGCAAACACATGCTACATGCTTGTCTTTGTGTTCACAAGTGTGCCAGTTTTTGTGCAACTGCCCATATGCTCATGAATGTGAGCTGAGGAGCTAAGTAAAAAGGAAGAGAGAAAGCACAAAAGCAAAGCAAAAATAGATGGTGGAATACAATGACACAGGGAGCTGACACAATAACCACAGGGAAACGGGTAGACTGGGGGGTGAAAGAGGAAGACGAAAGACAAAAGGATGAAGTAAAATATGCCTCTATCCCCAATGGACACAGCTTGTCTGTCTTTGAGGACACAGAGACTCATTTAGATCTTACAAAAAAAGAAAAAAAAGAAAAAATCAGGAGCAGTAAGGAGAAAGGAGGAAAAAAAAGAATCCTTTCATAACCTCTTAGTATATTTGTTGTGCCGGAAACTTGAGATGATAACTTAACACACAACATAAAATAAGACAACTTAGCTGTGGATGGAAACAAACGCACCTGAAGTCGTGCTTTACAGAGCATTTCATCACCAGGAGAGACATTTTCTGTGTATCCTTTTAAATACGCTACATTACACAACTCTATAGTTTTTTCAATTACAAAATTAAAGTTATACAAATAAAAATAAACACCACAAAGGTTGTGTTAGTATACTAAAGGCTACTCTTTGTAACCTAGACATTGTTTTTTAGTGGTTGCAAGCTATAAATCGTCAAATGACACATATAGACATTAAGGTCTATAAATTCTTGAATATAAAAGGATTTCTAATATTGTGACAGAAAAAAAGGCATAGAGAGACTAAACTTTGACCATAAATTGCTAAATTATTTATTGTGATAAAGCTACTGAGTTGTTACTAAGGTATTTTTAAGAACATGACGTTGACAAAAACTAAGTAAAAAATAGCTTACCAAAAAGCTTCCTTGTTGCTATAAGGAGTAATTTTGTGACTCAACAAAGAGCCAAGAGTTTAGAACTGTGATTAGATATTTTGTGTTCTGGGAAATCAATTTTTTTTAAAGTCTTATTGGGCTTCATCCTATAAGCTTATTCCATCTAAAATAGTGTTATTTCAAATTTTCTGTTTAAGTAAGTGTTAGAATACTTCAGATTATCAAAGCTTGCTTCACATTTAGTTGGTATCCCTTAAAGCAATAATACAGGTCTTTTGAAGTGGGTTTCTGTGAAAAGGTTATGAACAATTAATTCATCACCTGTTGTGCTTAGCTGTTTGAACTGCCTCGGGTTAGGAAAAAAAAATCGTTTTGACCGGATTGACAAGCTAAGAGATAGTCTGAGTGGGGCCAAGACCAAATAGGACAATTGCCATCGTAAAACAACTTCAATCTCAAAGAGTTTTTTAAACAGTTAATACAAATTCTATGTTATCAATCTTTATATTGCAATCATTTCCACATTACAATTATATTCTGGCAAAAATATTCTGATAGTCCTGCCAGGAAGTGCCACAGGCTGCATCAGAAGTGCTACAGCTAGCTATTGCTTCTGTCTTTTGTGCGTGAAAGTAACCATTAAACTCTGTAAATAACAGTAAATATCTAATAAAAAAGGGTTTACATGAAGTGCTATAGTTTTGTTTTCAATAAAGTTGTTTTAAAGATGGACGCAATTCAATTTGCTCTTGGCCCCACTTAAACTAGCTGTTCAAAGAGTTACCTATAACAGGTAAGACAGGAATCCTTCATAACCTTTGCACAAAACCCCCACTTCAAAAAATTATAACTACTACATTAACATTTAAATTAAATTTGGAAACAGGGATTTCTAAATCGTTGACAAAAAAAAAAAGTCTTCTATTGACTTCAAGCTCAAGGAGCTTCACACGTTCGTTTGGTACTTTTGAAGTTTCACCTACTGACTCTGATATACACAAAAATGCATGAAATAAACCCACTGCCTGTGGTGTTAGCCTGGAGACTTGCCAGAAACATAAGCCTACAGAGAAAATTGCTTTTATATTTGAAAGCTTTTATTAACAAAGAACCGCTTCACTAAGTATGCTTTAGCGTGTAAGGGCTGTGGCCTTTTATAGTATACAGCACAAACAGATGCTTCCTGATGTTCGCACAAGGGAGCCGCTCGCTTTGGCAGCTCTCAGCTGTTTGGCAGCTCTTTGGCAAGTGATATAATTGACTCTGGAGCAGGAGACTATTTTGCAGGAGGAGTCTAAGACTGTCTGTGGGCATAAAGAGCCAACTAAGCTGAAAATATTTAGCCCCAAAAGATGAAGAATCTGTCACTTGATCACAGTGTGTTGGTGCAATCGATACCACTGATACATCCAACTGATACACAAGATGGATAGTTTGTAGTGAAC
Organism: Kryptolebias marmoratus; assembly: GCF_001649575.2. NCBI lineage: Eukaryota > Metazoa > Chordata > Actinopteri > Cyprinodontiformes > Rivulidae > Kryptolebias > Kryptolebias marmoratus. Next base: position 17,347,170 of record NC_051446.1, on the reverse strand, counting down.
CAAAACGTATACCCGAAATGTAGAAAAATGAACGTTTCAGTTCTCATATTAAAGGGATAGCCTGGGCATTAGTGAAGTGATGTTCTGTCAAATAGTTATCAATAGTTAGTACCCCATCAGCTGTGACCTCGGTCATAGAGCACAGAGTTTGGAAAAAAGGGTGAAAGTCTTCAGCCAGGTTAGGTTAATTGTTTTCTCAACCGAACAATGTTGCGACATGAATGCATGTGTTCTGAGCAAAAATGGTGTATTTGCCAATTGTGTTGAGGCTACACATGTATCAGTCCAATGGAAGTTGAGTAAACATTTGAATTGACAAGGCATTAATGTGGTGTTCTTTCACACCAGTATGATGTTTTTGAGTACGTTTTGAGTGTTTTATGCACCTAAAAAAACAATCAAAAAGGGGCCCTTGTTTGGCTAGCCACTAGCTGAGCCTGGACTATTGATAACTATTTAACAGATCAGCATTTCAAAAACAACAAGACTGTGACATTTCACAGCTTTTTGTGTGTTAATGAAGAGCTATATTTAATTCACTCCCACGCTAAATCAACTTATATAAAGCTGGGGTAAAAATGCAACTTGTGAGTCAAAGAAAAGTCATTTCACCTCAGTCATGTTCGCCATCACTACACTCACATCCTGCCCCACCCACAACTCAAAGAAATTCTGCTGGGTGTTGAAAACACGTCCCTTGTGGAATTAACAATCCCGAAGCCTTCTTCCTTTATACAATACAAAATATGCAAAATTCAGAGCTCCCCAGCTTTGTACCCTCTATCTCCCTCAAGCCTTTCCCTTACTTAGCCCTTTCCATCTGCTGTTTCTCTTCTTCTTGCAGCTCCTACTCCCGATTCTCCTGCTTTGTTATGCTCCTCGCATCCGAGTCCTTCATTCGCCATCCTCTTTAACTTTGCTGTTTTTCAAAGGGCTTCTCTTCCTTTTCTACCATTTCTATTCAAATTCCGCTTGTCCTCTGATACCTTATTCTCTTCCCTGTATCCATCTTACTTTCCCTGTGAGCCTCCCCCATCCCCTCACCCCCTACATCTCCCTGCAGTGTAAAGCAGTACCTGCGACACTCTGCTAAATAGGATATGTGGCCTTGCTATATCTGATTCCTCTAGACGGGAGGTGGGAGCTAACCTTTCTCCCACCTCGACACCTTACAAGCTACTGCTGTTTGTTTTTATAACTTAAATATGATGTCCTTGATCACATTCCCCGAGCTTTTAAACTTGGCACACAAAACAAAACAAAATTTTATCTGTGAGATGGGGGCCTTGCTTTCAATGGTACTTTAACCACAGTGAAGAAAAGAAAAAAGAAAAAGAAATCTCCTCTGAAGATTCATATCGGATTAATGCACAAGTGAAAGATAAAGATGAAAGGGGTGAAAGTCAGAGAATATCCCCTGATATCAGCCTGGGCTAATGAATACGATTAATATTAAGCTACTGGAGTATCCACTTTCCATGTAGATAAAAATGGAAATATATAATTATGTTCTCTGAGAATGAGCTATAACCAAGTCAGTCAGAAAATAAGATTTCTTTATCCAAGCATAAAAAAGGTACAGGCAATAGTTGATTACTGCTGTGAAACACCATTCTTACAGCGATAAAGGCCCAAGAGCTCTTCTGATACACTTATCACCAGTTCTGTATGTAACCTCACACAACTGTGCTCACTCATACAACAACATTAACCCAAAAAGTGAACTTACGTGTTCTGAAGCGGTGGTGTGGGCGTGTGGCAGGGCCCTTTCCCGGGCGCCCATGATTCCAGCGCGAAGTGGGCTTCATCGGGGCAGCCGGCTGGGAGGTGGTCGGCTGCACCTTGGAAGTGCTTTTTGCAGTAGCCGTGCTTGTGGTGGACGCCGTGGTGCTGATGGTGGGAGAAGTCTGCCCTGGCTTTGAGTTGGCAGCTCCATTACGTCCATTGGCAGTGCTGCTTCCTTTTCTGACGGTGCTGCGAGGGGTGACCTCCTTAACGCTAGGTGGTGGGGTGAGTCGGGTGGCACGTGTGGCAGAGGTGGTAACCACAGGCCCGCTAATGCGAGTGCCGACTCGATTATACAGGTGCGGGGCACGATTGCCGTCTCCACTGGCATTGCTGCCATTTGCTGAATGATTCGCTGGTGGACCAGATCGAGTTCTTGGCGCCGGAGCGAGCGGCGTGGTTGTAGACACCATAACCGTTGAGGGTGCAGCTAACGTAGTGGTGGCCGTGGAAATGTCAGGCCCCTTGGGCATGGCACTGGGTTTGGAGAGAAAAATTGGGTCCTGTCCAATGCTACCTTTGGGGTCCACCAGATCTGTGGGGACATAGTCTTGGACTGAGCCCACCACAATCCATTTCAGCAGCATGAGACTGAGTCCCAGTCCCACGAAGCCCATGACCAGGGGGACAGCACAGAGCCAGGTCTGCTGGCGAGGCCACACGGCACACGGGCCACAGCGAAGAGGCCCCGGGGCGCGAGGAGACGGTTGTTCCGCCCCTGGCTCCTCCAGCGTCATGGGTGCTAGAGTGCTTGAACCAGATCGCTCATTCATTTTGTCTTTTCTTTCTTTCTTTATATTTTTAGAAGATTTGGGAGGTCAGACCGGTGGCCAGATGATGCAGGGACATGTGCGAGGGAGGAGATGTGTTGCCAAAGCAGTGCCGCTGTGCATTTTGGGTAAATATACACAAAACTTAACCTACTCATGCAGGGATGTAAAACTCAGGGGCAGACACATCACACTCACATTCACGTTCTAATTAAAAGCTGGCACAGCACTCAAACGCATTCCCAAGCAACGTAGCCTACACTCCCTCTGGCGGACAAGAAACCAAACACACATACACACACACATACACACACAAAGTCACTCACATAAACACACGACAATATTCACACTTCCCATGAGCATACAGGTTACAGACAGGTGAACAAGGCGGGTGGGGGTGGTCAGGGGAGGGGCTCTTTAACGAAGCGGTAATAAATCCCAGGATGCTTCACTCCCTTGTTAAAAAAGGCGTCGCAAAAAAAAAAAAAAAAAAAAAAAGAAGGGTGGTGGGGGTGGTGGTGGTGGTGGGGGGGGGGATGCAGGAGGATATCGATCCGTGGCGTGGTGAGCTTCAGACTGGAGCTGTAAATCCATGTGCGCGTGCAACAACCCAGGCTTCTCCTCTATCAATCGGTTGATTATCGGCCGCGTGAGGTCCTTAAAATACAAACCAAACACTGCTCGTCGGCGCCCTCGGTCTCTTAGGTGTCATAAGAGTTCCTTTAAACACATATATATGTGTGTTGAGAGAAAGAAAGATGGCTTGCCTTTATCACTTCTCTGTTTCTTCTTTTTTATATTGTAGGATTGGTCCAACTTTGGTCCCTCTCCTCCTCCCTGCAGCGGGCTGTAATCCAAAAGCCACACACCTGAAACAAATCAGATCTGATTGGGGGAGAGGCTGTTTGGATGTTTGTCGCTAAATCCAGCTGATCCAGGTCCAGTTTCTGCTGCTGCTGCTGATGATGATGATAATGACAGGCTCCTGAGCTGTCCGTCACTGTGATGATGGTGGGG